>NW_010420655.1:8273-8998 GCF_000710305.1 Buceros rhinoceros silvestris | reverse complement strand
TCCAGGTCTTTTTCACAGGAGGGAATCTGCCGGCATTTTTTTTTTTTTTAGTCAATATTATTGAGGGCTTTGCTCATTGATAAGAGATTTCCTGTACTGAAATAACAGAAAGCTTCTAACAGGTGCTGTGATAATTGTTCCTTCTAGCAAAGATCTAATTCATATGATAGCCTGTCATCATCTGGCATTTCATCCTAACTGATTTTTAATGCTATATTGGTCTCAGCTTCCATAATTAGCCATTTTCTTATTCTCAGAGAAAGGGAAATTGCAGGGTTTATTTCTTTTACTAAGAAATTCCATGCTGCCATGGAATTTGATACTCTGAAAAAGTAAAGCAGAATCCAGATTTCTGCAGCCTAAATAAAATATAGTCAATTTGCATTTGATCTTGAAGTCCTTACGTGAGCCGAGTTTTCTGACTTGAGAAAAGGAATGATAACTAAAGAAATTGAATGGTCGTAATTTGCCTATCTTTAAAAAGCAATGGTTTGATTACTTCGCACAAAGGATGTCACTCCTCATAATATCTCAGCTGGAAAAAAAAAAAAAAGATGAAGAATTGTCAATAATAAAAAAGAAAGGAAAAGCTTGCAGGGTTTTGTGACTATCTTCGGAACGGCTGTGTTCCAGCCTGCGTAAACCGGCAGCCGCAGATGTACCAGCTACCCTAACAAAAACGTGCAGGGGTCTGTGCACCTCAGCAGCACCGTAGGCCCCGGACG
>NW_010420655.1:7720-8170 GCF_000710305.1 Buceros rhinoceros silvestris | reverse complement strand
TATCTCCGGACGGGCTGTTTCCCAGCCTGCGTAACCCGGCAGCCGCAGATGCAGCAGCTACGCTAACAAAGACGTGCAGTGCTCTGTGACCCTCAGCGTCACCGTGCGCCCGAGAGCTATGAGGCTGCTGCGACTGTGGAGAATGGCAGGCAGGCAGCTCTGTGGCCAGGCTTAGCAAAGTCATGAGAGTAAACAAAAAGAAAAGGAAAACCATGTAACTGCTCCTTTGCACAGGGATGGGGGAGAGGGGGCAATTCCAGGCCGTCTAACAGCTAGTGCAGACTGCGGGGGGGTTCCTTCCAGCACCGCGCCTGCCACTACATTAATCACCCCCGCTGGAGCTAACGCTATGCATCTCACCTCCAGCGCTTCAGCAGCGGACCGGAGTGATACGGGAGGGAAACGGTCCCCAATATTGGGCTCACCATTAATCGAAATAAAGAACGGGAA
>NW_010420655.1:7222-7525 GCF_000710305.1 Buceros rhinoceros silvestris | reverse complement strand
GCAATAGCGAGCGAGCAATTATCGGTTTGTAATCGATGTGACCATTACCCCCTTCTATAGTCTCTTTTTGAGCACGTTTTTTGCACCTGGCACTTCAGCGGAACAGCAGCTGAAAGAGGACTCTGTAACATGTCCACAATAGGCTGGCAATAGCGAGCGAGCAATTATCGGTTTGTAATCGATGTGACCATTACCCCCTTCTATAGTCTCTTTTTGAGCACGTTTTTTGCACCTGGCACTTCAGCGGAACAGCAGCTGAAAGAGGACTCTGTAACATGTCCACAATAGGCTGCTCCCCTGCGC
>NW_010420655.1:0-7087 GCF_000710305.1 Buceros rhinoceros silvestris | reverse complement strand
TTGGGCGTTTCAATGGCTGCAGATGTTACCCGAAGAATGGACACTGCGAGGTACCATTCGCCAGCAACGCCGCAGCCCTCGCAGTCAGCAGCTTGAGCTCTTTAATTCACGATGCAGCCGTTATGCTAAAAGGGCTCAAGGAAACACTGATAGCTTCTGCTTCAGATGTCTGCAGCAGGCTGTGTAAATGATGGTGGAGAAGGCCACATAGATGTCCTATATTTACTTACAGAAAAGTCCTTCACTGGATTTTTCCGATGCTGTCCGTCTGCCTAAATCGATACGCATGTCAGCCGGGGAGCTTTTGGAATTCTGAACACAGAAGAATACCAGCGATGTTGTAACTGGTTCTCATTAAACTGCTAAATGGAATACTAAAAGGTAGCTTAAAATCAGGTGCCTTTAATAAAGCAGTGTTTGAACTGGCACACGGACGGGTCCCATGTGTTTTTCCATTTGCTGGTGTTGCAAGTTTATCATCTGTATTACCTATGCTTAAATGTTACTCCAATAAAAACAGGCATCGTTTACAACTTCTATCAAACATTGCTAAGCAAGTCCGTGACCAGATTTGTTAGCTAACTGTTTGAGGCAGCACAACACACCCGCTGAATTTACTGTATCTTGGAAAGGGATTTATGCTTTTAGATTAGATATGGGTTTGGAGGATTAAAGAAAACCACAGGGGCACGAAGGGGGGATTTTCTGTAGAAGATACATTTTTAGTTTGAGCAGAACTATACAGAGCACTCATTCACCACAGTTCACTTTCCTTGCTTTCCTACAGAAAATAAACCGCAGGGAGGGCTTTGTAAGTGCAATTATATAGAAAATTCACTCTGAAGAAAGCTGTGTGATGGGATCTGATGCAAGAAAGAGTGCTTTCCTGCTTCTTCACCAAAGCTGCTCTGGGGGGAGAGAGAGAGCGTGGGGACCTCTCCCGGCAGCCTCTCCTGCAGCGGACACCCTTCCAGGTCTGGCTGCTCCTGGCTCTCCAGATCTGCTGCTACGACTCAGGCAAGGGCGAGTCCCGGCTCCGGCACAGATGCCAAACCAGACCGGTGTCCTAGCAAGGCTGCATGATGCACATTCACAGCCAGACCGCCAAAACCAACCTTGGCCAGAGGAGTTTGGTGTCTTTGCAGCTCTGGAGATGTTGCATTCCTCACACATGACAGACTTGTGGAAGTATGGGTAGCAGTTTAGTGCCTCAAACCACCTTTGCCGCTCGCAGTCCTAGAAGCCACTCCTCTGATCCGGGACTCCGCAGCACTCTGATCGGTTGCTTACATGGAAACACAACAGTAGGAAACTACTTTATGTAATTTAGCAGTGAGAAGGAGCAAAGGAGCCAGCACTGTTTCATCACCCAGCTCTCTGGACCACCGTCGGGTAGTGCATAAATAAAAACTCTGCTTTACAGCAGCACCAAAGCGCAACAGGTTTCTACCTGTCCCTTTTCAGATTATGAAGCTGAAATAACTTCTTAGAAAAAAAGAATCTGAGTTTTAATAATCATGCCCAAGGTAAGATAAATTTATGCTTGCAAAGGCTTCAGCAGATGTTTTTCATTGTAATGGCTGAGATCCAGAATCTTTTTACATTCTTATTTTCTTTCCTCAAACTGAAATAAAACCAGAGGTCACTCCAAATTTTGTGTGTGTGTGTGTGAAGAAAGTGGACACATGTAGAAAAAGAAGAGCCCTCTAAATAGGAAAAAAGAAATCAGAAATACCACAAACCAGGATAAACTCAGATTTTCTGAGCGATACAAACATTTGGAAATAAAAAACATCTGAAACAGCAATTTAAAAAAACATCACAACTTCTTTTGAAGAGAGATTTCTCAATGAGGAAAGCAACTTCCTTGGCTCACGAAAGGTGCAGTGGCACCACAGAGCTCATGCAACTTTCCCAAATACTTCAGAAACCCATATAAACTCATCCAAACCGAAAAGGAAAACATAAAGCAAGATACTTGACTCACAAACCAGCCACTAAAATGTCAACTAGTTACAGAGTGCTCCACCTGCCAAGGCTGGAATCTAGGACAAAGATCCCAGAGAGGTCAAAATCCTGTAAGCCCTGCTCAGGCCAAAGTCCTATTAACTCTAAAACTTCCCTAGAAATGAGAGACAATACCTGTATTATAAAAGGGGGCTAGAGTTAGATGGGTTTTTTATGAAAACGACATGCTTGTGGAAGATGCCAGGCTGCTAGCCCCAGGAAACAGAAGGCAGCTGTAGCTGAGGCAGTAGGACTTGCTTGTTCATCAGCCTGCTGTGACCTGAGGCCAGGACAAAGAGTTCGGTCTCCCTGCCTGCCCTAAACCCTCGCTAGGGAGCTTTCGTAGCCAGCAAAGGTACTGATTAGAGTCAACTGCGGTGTTGACACACGCGCGCTGGGAACCGGGAAGAGACCAACCTCATCTTTATGACGGCATTACACAGAAATAAGTTTCGATTGGTTTGATTTAATGTCTTGATTAGAATTTGAGCCGATAATTTACAAGGGATAGGTGCTGTGTCCACTGCCAGTCCTCTAAAGCAGCCAGCTTCATACAGGAGCAAACCAATGTCACAGCCCAGACTCGGCAGTGACATCAGTGAGGGGATGAGCTTCATGCCAGGTGTAAATGAGTAATGAAGTGGTTATGAAGCAGTGCGCCTGCACGCTGATCTGGCGTTCCATGTGTGCGCAGAAACAAGTTGGTATGCTATGGGGACAAAATCCAGCCCCAGCATCAATCGATGGGGCTCACATCTACTGAGACTGGAGCTGAAATAGGACTTGAAAGCGTTTTAGATGGTGCAGGAATTAGCAACAGGATAGATATGTGAAGGGCGTAGGGCTGGGGAATGGCACAGAAGGGGAAAAGAGCAGGAAAGAAGCAAGGAGAGGAGGGTAGAAGGCGAGTAGGACCTTCTCTGTTCTTTTTACTGTTCCTTTTCTTCAGTTGGAACTTTTTTCTTTTTTTCCTGCATACAAACTGTGCGATAAATTGGGGAACAGCTTGGAAACACTTAAAAGCCTTTTAATGATCAGTTACACCTGATGAAAAACAATCATTCAGGTCAGTTCTGAACGAGGTCCAGAGACCTCTGCGGAATTTCCATCTGCTTGCCACAAACAGCTTCGGGGGAATTTGGCCGCGGAACACACTTGAATCCGTAGCGTTATAGTTGAGGTGAACAGTTTTCTAGACCTAGTCTCCCACAGCAAACAGATCCCGAGTGGTAAAACGACAGTAATGCAAACACCCAGACCCACGGGATGAAGGGGACGGCAGACCCGGGTGAAAACAGTGAGCTGCTACGATGTAAGACTGGTAGCTGAAAGCAGGCGGGGATTTCCAGGCGGCTGAGGCGCTTCAGTTGCAACCCCCTTTACCAGGCACGCTCAAAGAGAGCTGCGGGTCTCTGCCGCTCCCCCACATAAACTGGCGCGTTCTGTGCAGTGTGTGTTATTGCGCTGCGCACGCCTCGAGGAGAGCAGCAGACATCGGTACCCAGTATAGCCTAACAGGTTCCAGATGATCCAGCGGTTTGTAAGTGGGCATGAGGGAGCAGTGCAGCAGTTCTGCAAATTGTCACCATAGCTGTCAGACATTTACAGGCTCTCAGGTGCGGGTCACAGCAGTTTATTTATACACTGCGTGAGCTGGGCTAAGGTCCTCAGCACTAACTGGGAACAGGGAGCAGCTTCCTGTTATTTTTTTGGTTAAGCTTTTCAGACTGAGCGCTTGTTATCAGGGTTAGACGGCAGGTTTAAGTTTTAATAAAAAATTAGGCTGATGTCACTTTTGAACAACCTTCCACTATGCGAAGCCCTACAGACATTATAGGCGTTGGCTTTTGTCTCCTCATTATGTATAAATGCACTTGGATTATCAAAACACTCTTGGATGCATTTTCTGAGGGTTCCCAGAGCAGGAAACAAAATTCCAGATGAGGTACAGGTATGTGAAACCTCCTCTGTCAGCAAGCTGTACGATTTCACTACGTCTTTTCGTGCGTATCACCTGCATTTTGCTACCAAACCCAGTAGGATCTGCTTACCTACTCAAAGCACATTGAAACGAAGCGCCACAGTTTCTGGAAAGGTTTCTTTGCAACGTACTGAAAGGATGCTTTTAATTGGTGTCGTAAGTGTAAATTTATCACAATTATTCACCTGTTTGATCAACATCCACCTACACACTGTCACTTCTTGCTGGAAGTTTCATACTTTGAGAAACACATTGAAAACCACCAAACGGTGTCATGTTTTGCCTCAGTGCAAAAGCTCTTTTCTTCTGCACCGCTGTAGCAAATTGTCGAATAAATAAAAATTGCTCTTGGTTTCTTAAAAAATGCTCAGGCATAGGCTTCCAAAGACTGTCAGAAACATAAACAAACACACGGCACATCACCATCACCCACCAAAACACTGATTGCTGAGAACTATGAATACTGCCATGGCAACGGGCAAAAATTAATAACAGAGAGTGAAACGATGACAAATACTTTCCCACTGGTATACAGACCCTTAAGAATGTTTTTCAGATTCTTCCCTGAAAACAGAGAGGATGGAAACTCCAGGGGAAGCTCGTCTCTCTTGTGGACTGTACTTACCAGAACAAGGCTGATGAGGTTGCCTTTGGCTAAGTTCAGGACATTTCCAAGGCAGCTTCAAATAACCTCCAGCATAAGTGGCTCCTGGCTAGACTACATTAGAGGGCAAAGGCTAGCTTAAACAGTAGGTTATCTAACCACCTGCTCGAATTAGACAGATCTAGGTTAAAAGAGGCACTGCAGTAATCACAGGCTTTAGTTTGTTAGTCTAGGGCAAGGCTTGTGCATGAGCACACAGTAAAGCACATTCATTGTCAGAGCCGGGCCAGGAAGCGCTGCAGGGCTGCCTGGGCTCCCAGGAGGCTCCATACGTTCTTGACCTTTCTGCCATCAAGCAATCTATGCAGTCACAGTGATTTGCAGAGACAGAGGTAGCTGGGATGAGAGAAAGATCCCACAGGATCCCTGACCAGCTCAGTTCTGCACAGGACAAGTTCTGCTGTGCAACAGGGGACAGAATCCCCTGGTAGTCTCACGGGTGGTATTAAAGTTTGGCCATAACAGGTAGAACAGGGGACAAGAAGAAATTGATTGGCATGTAACAATGTTAATTGTGGCACCCTTGCACTTCATTCCGGATTGAAGCTCAGCAGCTGTATAAATTAGGTGTTTGAAATAAATTTTGTGATTAACCCTGAACCTACTGTCCTTAGGCAGACAGAGATTGGCTTATCAGAGACACCCTGCTATTTGTTGGAAAAATGTCATAAAAAGGGGAGTATTCAATATTTTAAAGGCCATGTACAGCATCTTAATAAAATATTCTGCCAATCATGCAGCAAAGTTCAAGCATCCTCTTTAGATCAGACTTGGATGTACCCAAGGCTAACAGCTCATTCGTTTTCCTGCTCCAAACAAATTGATGTGCTACCCCTGTCTGGAAGCAGCTTCCTGGGTCATCAGCTTAGTCTGATCATGAGACTGATTCATGTACACAGTGTCCCTAAAATCAGAAATGTTTTTCCCCTCCAGCTCTCCCTCCCTTACTCCCCCTGGAAGTCTGTTCCAGAAGCTGCCTGATCAGGTTTACACCAGACCTGCCCATACCTGGCAGAGAGCCGTGAAGGAGCGTCCATAACAGAGGTGGTTCAGCTTTAAAAGTACATGGAGTTGTGCCACTGGTGACTGGGATGCACCAGATAAGGCAGGCCAGCGGCTGTGTGTGAAATAACTGTGAAAATCCTTTTCTTGCTCCCCCCTCACACAGTATCCTGCGGAAAACCTCAGGACAGGCGAGATGTGGTACCCACTTCTGCAGTACTGCAGTGGGGTGCAGTTTCTCAAAGTCTCTCAGGAATCCCTGACTTATTTTTCCAGGAGCAATCAGTAGCATGTTGCAGAGAAAATCTTCTTATATGCTCCTGGCTAGCTGGCATTGAGCTGAGGAACAGATGGTCTGACCCTTTAGGAAGATGGAGATAGATAGGCTGAGGTGAGTTAGGCCATTTCAATTTATTTATCTGATGAGAAATGAAGCCCAGAGCTGGCACTGCCTTTTCCTGAGGTGGCAGAGGCAGATGTGAAGATGAGCAGGTGAGATGAGGCAGCACCTGGTACTGAGATCTCCTTTACAGCACGCGTGCATGATGCTGGCCAGCTGTCCAGCCGAAATCAGCACCTTCTGGAGGTTCAGCTCTCCAAGCAGGAAGCTAGGTGAGCCTGGGCGATGCCGACAGAAGGGGGAGAAGTCTTCTCTTAGATACCTTTCCAGGGATTATGCACTAACTGGGTTTTGTTAATCTTGTTTGGATTCTTGCCTGTAGCCACAGCAACTGAGAAATCACCACTTTCTCCTGTGACCAGGCAAAATGCTGTTCATAGAGGTCTGGCAACAGCCTCTGACGTGATTATTTCAGTCCCTACTCTCGAGCAATCCAGCCTACCACAAACCACTCCAGTGAACAAGGAAGTACCAGCTCGGCTGAGGTGTTCCCCAAATCATCCTCACCCTCTGAAGTGCCTGCTCAAGAGGTCTTCAAAGACCGCTGCAGAGGTCCTTAGCGCTGCTGTAGGTGTTTGTTCCACAGAGAGGCTCCTCAGATGGGTCCTGCCTCTCGGTGCTGGCTGGGCAGAGTGGTACGTGTGAGTACAGACCAGACCTCGGAGGCTGCACAGCAGCTGCGCTCCTTTGGAGCTCAACAGCCGTGTGAAGCATCGCGCCGGCACAGCTCCCGCCAGGCAGGGAACCAGCACACGCATCCAGCCTCGGGACCGCTGCTTTGTCAGAAGCACCGTGGGGTCACATTCTATGGATTGAGCTGCGCCCTCGAAAGGGGTGGCTGGGGGCCACAGTGGATCGGTCCCTGTCCCCTCTGCTGCAAGACCTTTCCCCTTCTTCCTGCCCAGCTGGGTGAATAGGGAAGGAAAACGCAGCGGCAGAAGCAGATTTCTCCTAAACAGGCTCACACCTCTCCTCACTTCTATGGAGAGCTAAAACAAAGCAAAAAAGTGTGTGTGCGTGCGCGGGGGGGGGG
>NW_010420654.1:7168-11962 GCF_000710305.1 Buceros rhinoceros silvestris | reverse complement strand
TAAAGGTCTTTTCCAACCTAAGTGATTCTATTATACTAATACGGTTACATTTTTCTTTCTCTTTCTTTTGGGAAAGAGAAAACTGCAGGCAAGGAGAAGGTAACTAAAGCTCTAGGACTTTTGATTTTGAAGGCTGCACAACTGAAGCCTTTTTCATGTGGAGAAAGAATGCAGAGAATGAATTCTGAATTTCTGTAATAAAAGGAAGACGACAGACTTCTCTCCTGCTGTGCGTAAACTGTGAGGAGTTCATCACATCCCAGGATAATTCAATAGGAAGGACCCTAGATGGGTCTCTAGTCCCATCTCTGGCATGAAGTGGGATCAGCCATGAAAACAGAGCTGGCTTCTTAGAGCTTTATTCCATGTGGTCTTGAAAACCTCTCAGGGTGGAGATGTGCAATCTCTCTGGTAACCTGTTCCATCGCTTCACTATCCTCATGGTGAAAAAGTTTCTCCATGCAGCCAGTCTGGGCAGCCCTTGGTTCAACTGGTAATTATGCACCAGTAATTCATGCACCACTGTGGATCAGATCTCTTGATGACCTTCTCACAGATATTGTACAGCACTTCTTCTCCCCCACTTCCATTACTAAGGTGATTTTTTTTTTCAGTTTTATCACTAATTCATTTGTCCTTGAGTGCCAGGAATGCATCAATACCTCCATTTTTTACAGATACAGAATTAATCTCAGCTAAGTGAATTTGTTACATTACTTAGATGTCCTGTTGATCTAACAGTAAGGTCTAATTCAGCTCCAGATTTAGACACGCAAAATTAAGTTTCTGCTTTGTGGATGTCTTCATGTGAAGTGAGTGTCTAAGGTCTCACATTATTCAGTGATGGTGAAGTCAAAACAGCCATTGGTGCTTAGAGGTCATGCTTCTCACGTCTGTATGCTCAGCTCTGTTGTTCTCTGGATTTCACAGCCTGTACTGGGGAGATTTCTACTGGCTATAGTGACATTGGCTCACACGTAGCCACTGGCATTGCAGAGACACCACCTTGTTCCTGAACCTGGAGCTGACTGCCGCCATACGAAACTGTTTCACATCAACGCAGGAAGTCAGTAGCAGAGCATCATTTGATCTCACATCTCTAGTCCACGATGGATGTCCTCTTCCTCCTGGAAGAGCTGTTCTGTTTCAGAGGAACTGTGTGACTTTGTCCTATGAATACCAGTGGACAGGGAGGCACAGTTTGCTCAAAGCAGCACTAGTAGTTTAGAGAATGGTGCATAGGTTATTTTTTTCTTATGTACAAAACTTGTTTGACAGTTCTGCAACAGCATTTCCCATGGTTTCCAATTCAGTGGCATTGGGTCTAAACACTGTGATTTATTCTTCCAAGCAATTTACTTACAACTCTGACAGCCTCCTTTTGGACTGACATGTGGAAATGACAGCAAATTCAATATTGAGCAAAATTAATGCTGTTACAGGGGGTGAATTCAATGCACATGAAAGTAGAGTGACAGTTGTAATTATTTAACATTTCTTCCAAGGGAAGAACAGTTGTTCTGATCATAAAAAGCTTTAGAAATGCTAATTCCTTTTGTGGTTACTGAGATGAGAGTGCACTATTAAATAAATGAAATTTTAAAAAAAGTACTAAAAGAGGTGTAAAATGTCTGCTGTTCAGAGGATGTTGCTTTGTGGCATTTGGTTGTACATCAATGTCTCTCTGTTCTCTAGCTCCACAGGCTCTATCAGATTGCATTCTCCAGTGCTTGTCTAACATTGTTAATTTGCTGGTACCCCAAGGGGTCTGTGTCTTTCAGGATGAGGATTTTTGTGTAATCAAGCCAGGAAAATGATGAATGATCAACTGAAAGTGAACGAAGGATGATACTGGGCTTTGCTAGTGGTTAGGAAGTGATGAGTGCTCATTGGAAAACGTCTGTCTTCAGAGTTTAGAGGTTTCTTAATTACCTAAAAAAACCCCAATCTGTAAGAAGGCATAGCATTGAGCCTTCTATGGATATGGGGGGAGAAGACAAAGCCTCCTTTTACATTTTTAGTACCCTGGGAAGATAAAGTTGGCAGAACTATAAAAAATGAGAATACTTAGAAAAGTAAAATTGTACTACAAACCCCACAAAAAACTCCATCATCTCTTCACTACTTCTAAAATGCCCAGGTCTCCTTTTTATTTCTATTTTCATTTCTTATCCTTTACGAAAAATGTTCTGAAATGACAAAGGCAAAAATTTTGAAATATTAAATCATCTAAGGCTAGGTATCTGCCATGTGCTTAGTGCTGCAGTGATTTCATCTATGTGAAATTCCGGTTGCTCGCATTCAACAAAGTTGAAGTCTTCCAAACAAGAAAAGATTAGTAGGGTGGTTGGTCCTTTCTGATGAATCTATATTGCAAAAGGAAAGCAAAACCAGGTATTCTGTTTTATTCCAGGTTGGTATTCATTTCTGCAGATACAGTATTTATTGTTGTACAAACATTAGGAGGGAAACAACTTCCTGAAGCTGGAAAGCATGAAAAGGTGGAGCTCAGTAAGTTTATCCTGGTTCTAGACATTGTGGAAATGAAATTCTGGAACAACCTTCTAGTAAAAGCCATTGGCCAAGAAGGAGCTTAATCCTCCTGGATTATGGCAAGGGAGTGTAAAATGTGATAGCGTGTGACAACACTCTGAAAGAGTATGTCTACTTTGCTCGACAGAGGAGCCCAGGAAACAAGCCCAAGTTTCCCACCCCTGTTTGTTATTAGCTTTGGACTATGCCTGGACTACGACTGTCAAAGATGACATCCAGCAACGATTCCAAGGACATTTTTCCTTCAAGGCTTCTACCCAAAATACTATATAAATGTGACTACACCAAGGTGGGTTCCCATGGCTTTCCATAGTTCTCCAACGCTATCACAGGGTCTTTTGGACTTGCAAACATGCTCTTAGGCCACTTCTGGGGAAGTTCAACTGCTGCATGCTGTCTTTCTGGCTCTCATGTCCAGAGCCTATCCACCCTGTAAGCAAATGTAGGCCTCCCATGTTGGTGCCTGCAAATCAGCAGTCCCACTTAATGGTCTCTTGACCACCCCAAGGGAGAGGTTCACCCATTTCAGGTGATACAAACATAACAACTGCATCTAAACAATTGCTAGGCCTCTGTTCCCCGTGGGAGAAATGGTAAGAGGCCATGGAATGCTGTACAAAGTCTTGGGGTCTAGTGAAAATGGTTAGGAGCCAGGCAACCTGAGTCCATCCTTTCTTTCAGTGTGTGACAGAATCTTTCCTAATTTTCCTTGCTAGGAGAACTGATTGGCACATATCAGGGTCAAGCCCATGCGCGTACTGGTATGTAAATGGTAGGCACTCTGGGTGCTGACGCTAAAATATTAACTGGAAAGCAGCCAAATTTGATCACAGACATTGCCAGATCCCAGAAGGCTTCTTCAAATCATATGATTTCTCTTTCTAAAGGTGGAGGCTTTCAAGGGGCCTTTGGGAAACCAGCAGTACTCACAACAGGTTCTCAAAAGACTGGCTTAATTTCTGCCTTGTCACTATGCCCAGCATAGGCTGGGTGACGTATCAGTGTGAGGAAAAGGCTTCGCAGAGTGTCCTTGGATAAGAGACTATCACCCGCCATTGATTTTCCACTTTCTGAAAATAATTGTTGGTGGTTAGGTGTCCATTCAGGGCAGCACTGCATGAAAAGCCTGAGGCACCTGACTGCTCGGTTCAGCTCAAAAGGAGGAGTTGTGTGACATCCAGCTGGCTGAATAGCTGCTATAGGCAGTTCCCAGATCAGCTATTCATGCTGACATCTTTCTGAAACTATCTGTCAAGCAATCTCAGTTAATGGATGCTTTTGCAAAAATTGCAATCTTACACAGTTGCGACCAGGAAAAGACCTACATTTATGGGATGTTCTTGTTAGTAGTTCAACCAGTCCAGTGGCAGGAAGAGTGTATTACATGGATGTTTTTTATTTTATTCTATTTCACAAAATGATATCCCTGTTTTACTCTTGTTATCTTTAGAGAGCAATAGTTTTCCTACCCTTGCATGTATATTCTCTTAAAGTGTAATGAGCCACCGGATTTCTCTGCAGCACAGGCAAAGACAGAGCTGGAGGACTAACAGCCAGTTCGTGGATAGTAAATGAGAATTGATGACGAAGGAACGATGGGGAAAGCATCTGGAAACCCTGACTTTTTCTTTTCCTCTTCATTAGTGCTAGCAGGTGGCACTAAGCCGTAGCCCAGGGTGATGAAACATACTCAAGGACCTGTGAGGAAGCCCAGAGGCACTCTGCTCAGAGATAAGGAAATCCTTGCTGGATTTCTAGTTAACATGGGCAGAAGAGCAATGTGAACCCTTCCCACGGGAAAGGGCTCCATTAACCTCTACATTTGGGAAAGGCGAAGACTGACACTTCGTCTATTGTCTACCTAAGATGTACAACAACAGTGTGGCCTGCAGTTTTTTCTCCAAGCTTCTGGCCATAAAACAGTGAAGATCTGGAGTTCTTCTATCGCTACACTGCTACCTTTCAGGACTGATCGTTACCATGGGTAAGTGCAGCTGAGGGAGATGTGCTACTGAGTTTCATTTCTGAGCAGCTTATGTGCTGATAGCCACTGAGATTTATATAGGGTTGTGACATTTACAGCTCACTTTTTGAAAGACTGAAGCTTGTTCCAGAATGTTTTACTGGTTTTCCTTCATATTCTTACTATACTAAACACAGTATTTTCTAATTGCTCATTTTATCAAGCTCAGTTTTCCTTTGAATTGCAGAAACAGAAATAAAGGCAACTCTCTCTTTCCC
>NW_010420654.1:5465-7075 GCF_000710305.1 Buceros rhinoceros silvestris | reverse complement strand
CCTCTTTTTTTAAACAAAATTAAGTGCATTTGTAGTTGAACTAGCCCAAGCACCAGGTAGCTGAAACTTTTTTTTTTTAATTGATGTCAGGTAAAATAAGAAGATAAGCTTATTAATGAAAGCTATGATTAATGAACTATTGTGCTTTATGCAAGCTTTATATATATACTACTTCATACAGGTTACACGGGAAGAGTGACCATCTTGTGGGTAACTCCTTCAGGACTGAAACAACAGCTGGATGGCCTCATTTCTTAGAAGGAAGGTAAGCTTTTCTTTTGATTTTGCTTAATACAAATTCAGATCGGGTTAGTTTTAACTATAAGATTTTATATGTTAGCCTCATGTCTAGTAGTCTTGATTTCTTATGTATGCATTTAAATCTAAAGGGCTACATCTCACTCTCCTTCTAAAGTCCTTTATTCTTCCCTTCTCATCCCCGTTTTTCAGAAGGAAAGTTTCTTTATCAGACAATTACAGATGATGATGCTATCTAGGTAGAATTTGCTGCAGTAGATGAATGTATTTTAAATTCTTATGTTTGTGCCTGAAATTCTGTTTTCATTTATTTTGAATTCTAAAAATTTTAAAGAGATTAAAAAGGAAGTATGGAGTTTTCAAGCAAAAATAAACTAAAAGCCATGTCTACTCTTTGTATACTAAGGCTCTTCTATCAGTCAGGATAGAGGCACTATGCAATCCACTTTTATAATGAGATCCTTCAGAATTATTTTCCATTTACTGTAGAACAAAACAGATTAAAAATTACAAACATATTATTTTTAATTATAATAAAAATATTTGACGAATTATTAAAGTGTCTTTCAAGTCTGTCTATTTGTCTAGATAATTGACCTAATAAACAGGCCAATGATTAATTTATTGGTCTTTGGATTTTAATCTGACTTGACAGACAAGGAGCATCTTCTTATCTGCACTCCCAGGAGGAATGGAGAAGCAAAGTCCCCTCCCTTACCATTTCATTATATTTAAACTCACTACTCATGCTTTAATTGAATTCTTATCAAATGACATGAAGCTTCCAGGCAAATGAATTTTGTATTTATTATCTGCTAATATGAAAAGCACAGAGTTATCAATTTGTCTTATTTTTTCTTAGGCCAGTACTGTTATAATTTTTGTCAACAGAAGCAAGCATTCCTTATGAATACCAAACCTCAGAGCCTAAGGGCTAATTTGTAGTATTTGTTAGCCACACAAGCATGCAGGCTCAGTCCTAGCCTCGTGATAAGCAGCAGTGAATTTCTGTCTTTGGAAACAGAGAAGAAACAGGTTATTTACGGTAAACCAGGGTCCTCTGAGAGGAAATGAATTCAAGCAGTATTGTATGATAAGCCAATCCATGCCTCTGGAATAATATTCTGCACATCACTGATGCCTTCAGCAAGGACTTGACAAGCCAGTTTCCCAAGAGCGACTGTGAGGTGTAAGTGTTTTTCTCAGCCGTGTTCCATGATCTTTCTTCTTGGTCCCTTAATTTTTATTTTCCTCTATCAGGTGTATCAAATACAACAGCTGGGCTCTGACCCTGCTGAGATTTTTATGTGGGCCAAAGATCCTCCAGAATCTAAACTTCCATACAAATTCCC
>NW_010420654.1:0-5382 GCF_000710305.1 Buceros rhinoceros silvestris | reverse complement strand
AATGCACAGTAAATCTGGACTGTTTAGAAGGACAAAGCCTTTTCATACTTTTTTTTCATCAGTCAGTGAACATTTTGCAGTGTCAAGGTGGAATTCATTTGACCTGAAATGCAAATGTTTTTTCTAAACCTGCTGCCAGGGATTGGACTCCCTACAATACGGGGGGAAAGGTACATTCTAAAGCTGTTATCCCCGTGTCTCACACACATGCCTTAAGATGAGATGAATTACTCCCTCGAGGCACCTATTTCTTTCTGTTGATGCTACAGGAAGCTTAATTTCCACATCCAATCTTTACCATTCACAGTGATCCCAGAAATATTTCCCCTAACCGTTTCCTTGACAGAACAGGATGTAATGACAAGGTAATAGCTGCAGAAAATATATGCAGATAAGAGAAAAGGGAAATGAGAGAAAGGCATGGGGGAACAGGGGGAATAGACAATTTTTTCTACAGACAATAAACAAAATAATAAAACGAAACAAAGGATGTGAAGAGCAGTGGTCCTAGAAGGCATTAATTTTTCCACTGAATGAGGCAGCAGAGCACTGAATAAATAGTGACATTTAGTTATTATTTTAGGGCACCTTCTGTCCTTCAGCTCTGCTCATGATTCCCATTGATATCTCCAGGATATGTTGTGTTTTGGTCTCAAAATTAGAGCTCTATGTTCCTAAAAGTCTTTCCTCTTGGGTAAGTCTTTCCTCTTTTTCTTCCCCCTAGAATGATCTTGTATCTCCCTGCTGTCATCTCTGAAGTCTGGATGCAATTCCCCAGTTTCTATCTATTGTCTTCTTTTATTTTTGTAACTGTGTTTCCTGAAAGCATTAGAAGCCATCTGACCCTGGTTACAAGTGACCTGCTTCTCTTTACCCTCATAGTTCAGATCCTTGCTCATACTTCCTGAAAAGCTGAATGTAATTATTCTTACAGTAAGTGTGCTCTAAGAGCTCTGTGAGACATCAGGGTACCACAGTGTCATACAAACATTTAGAACTGGTCATCCAGTGCAGGGCACCTGAAGAACTGATACAGTCTTAATCAAACTAGGCCTCCATAGTCCCAGGCTACTGTGTTCGTACCGTGAAGGTGAGAGCATGTGGTTCATTGACTGTTGTGTATCTGAGATGGAGGAGAGAAAAAGAAAAAAGGATATTCCTCCTCTTAATTTCTCAGTAGATCTCTAACCCTCAGTAGAGTTGAGAGGGGCTTGATGTTTTAGACCCAAATTCTCATGAGTTTGAAAAATTATACTTGAGCTTGTTATCTTGAGTCAGGTATCCTTAAGGTGGAAGGAGCTTTTGTTCACACGTTGTGGCAGTGCTTCAGACACCTCCTGGGGTGGAGGCCCGAGCTGTGCCCACACCTCCCACCAGACTCACCAGTAGCACTGTCTGACCTGGTGGAACCAGCATTGTTCCTCCTACCTGGCCGAGACACTGATTTTTGCAGTTCTCCACACTTCAAAAGAATACTGTGCTATCTCGGGGAAAGATTTAATTATAGGTTGATCTGTCTTTGTATTTTTAGGATCTTTCTTACTCTCTGGTATCTGGAGGCTTTGTTCTTTAGAAATACTGGGCAGGCAATGGAAGACTGAAGAAACAGTTTCTCTGCTTTCCCCATTTATACAGAAAAGAAATAAATATCTTTTTTTCCAGTGAGCCAGAGTGGGTTCAAGTAGGTAAACTGTCCTCACCTGACTTTGCAAGCTGACTTTCTGGATCTACTTAGTCTCCTAAGATCCTGTTCATAGATCTTGAATTAGTGGCCATTATTTTACCAGCGATAAGAGATGCTCTTTCCTCTCACTCTCTGAATCCAGGAGGATTCATGGAAACAGCACCTTGCATCCAGTGAGCAAAAGATGTTGTTTACTGATGCAAAAGGAGCAATTAAACTTGTTAACAATTGAATTAGATGGTATCTTATGCCACTTGTGATGTTGGGAGCCCCAAAGTGATGGCATTGGATGGAGCACCTCTTTGGTGTACTGCACTCTGTGCAGTCCCATCTGCAACGAGGCGTGGGCTGACAGGGCTCCTGCGCTTTCATTCCGGTATGTACTCTTTTTACACTCCTTCCTTTGTAATGTAAATAGTTTATATACCATGCAGTTGCACATTGTTTATACAGAGCTAAGTTTTGCTAAACTTGTTGCCAGACTTCTGTCCACAGCCACTAGCACCTTGCAGTAATGTACCTTCAATGCTTCTGCTGCAGTTGCCATTTTATAAAAGTTATTTTCTCCCATGAAAGTTTGGATTTCCCCTCTACAGATTTTCCCTCCACACCTTTGTGAATATTAGTCTTAATTCAGAAGCTCAGAACACCCGCTGTTTCTAAGCTAAAAGTAAGCTATTACTGCATTTTTACATTGACTCTGTCTCTAGGTAATTTTTGGTGTGTAAGTGAGGTAAGTGGTGCAAAGAAGAACACTTTACCCTGTGCATTCGGTATTGCAGCATGTGCTCCACAACTCAGAATTACTTTCTTCAGCTACTGGTACTTCCTGTGTCAGATTAAGCCGGATTTTCCTTATCTGCAGCAGAGTTCTAGAAACACACACTTCCTACACCAGTTCACTGCTCAAAATTTGTAAAGTCACAGGAAAAAATTCTTTCCAGTCCATAGTAAAGAGTATCTGAAGTCCTTTTTCATCCATATCCATGGGGCATGAGAGCAGAGACAGCAAAACCTTTGCTTCTCCCTGCTTTAGAATGTATACAGTCCCACACCTTGCTGGAGTACTTTCTGCAGAATCAGACCTGAACAGAAAGTAAAAAAAAGGAAACTGATTAGGATGCAGCTGATGGCAAAGACTCAAGAGAGACTCACTTTATTAACATATGCTCCTGATTCCTTTGCATGCTGTAATGAAACTGGAGGAAAAATGGCATCCAATGGTACTCACAGGGGTAGTAAAGATGCAAAATAATGGGCAGGTATTAGAATAGATTCATAGAATAGTTTAGGTTGGAAAATACCTTTAAGATCATTGAGGCCAACGGTATACTTTACACTGCCAAGTCCACCAGTAAATCATGTCCCTAAGTACTACAACTACGTATGTTTTAATTATTTCCGGGGTGGACACTCCACTACTTCCCTGTTTCAGTGCTTGATAACCTTCCAGTGAAGAAATATTTCCTGATGTCCAACTAAACCTCCCCTGATGCAAGTTGAGGAGATTTCTTCTTGTCCTATCACTTGTTACTTGGGAGAACAGACTGACCCCCACCTCACCACAACTACAACCCCTACCTCAGCTCAACCAACAACTCACCACCAAACTCACCTGTCAGGTAGCTGTACAGAGAGAGAAGGTCTTCCCTCAGCCTCCCTTTCTCCAGGCTAAACATCCCCAGTTCCCTCAGCCACTCCTCGTAGGACTTGTTCTCTTCATCCCTTCACCAGCTTTGTTGCTCTTCTTTGGACATGAAGTTAGTTATGTTAGTAATGTTAGTTATCATTAGTTATGGTTGTGAATGGTGCTGAAGCCTGTTGTAGGAAAAAGCTGGAAGACATATATTCAAGATGCCGCTAACAGATACATGATCTGGATAATGACCTAAAAAAAGGACCAAAATCATGAAAGATCTCTGGCTCCCTATCTTCATGGGTATTATGTATGCTTGTCATATACTGCTCCCAGACGGAAGAATGAATTTTCACAGGCTTTGTGAGTGAACTGAAGAAACTTGTGCTGTGGAAAGGTCATCTGTTGATCAAGGGCCAGAAAATCTTCTCAGTTTGACATAACATGGTCAGAGTGTCTTGCATGATGCTGCTTTTCACTGAGGGTCTCCCCAGGGGAGACACTGGGTCCAACATATTCCTTCTTTGCAGTTGTTTTCCCCTATACAGACACAACTTTCAACATGTATAAACAGTAGTAATGAGCAATACCACCAGCTCTGTGTCCTCAGAGTGCTTCTGAGCTCTTTCCATAGGAAGTCCAGATCAGACTGGAACTACAATAATTCTTTTGTGTTATCAAAATCACAAATAAAGACTACTTCATGCTTTGTAAAGTTCCTAGAAAGAGGATGGATTTGTGGTACGTTGCATGTTCTCCAAATTTCAGTTAAAGAATGGATTTTTTTTCCTAGTTTCTTGGTGCGAAGGGAGACAAAAAAAGGACCCTGCTCAGGTCTCTGTGAGTGCTCCGGGATGGCTTACTGGGGACATCCTCTCCAGAGAACTTGCAAAGAGTTTGGAACAAGCCAGAAAGTGATGGGAAGTGAAATGTTTTCCTTTTCTCTCCTCTACTGTCTTGCTCCTGCTGACCATCACTCCCCTCCCCCAAATCTCAATTGATAAACCAAAGGATTAGGATGCTAAAATAGTTAGGATAAGACTGTTCTGCATGGATAACTAAGCATGGAATACCTGAAAAATACCACTGTAGGTAGAAATATGATTTATTAACTTGTGTGTTTACCTTATATGTTTACCTTATGTTTACCTTATATGTCATATGACGAGCTATTATCTTGTAATTAATACAATGTATTAAGACACATTTTATGTAGCTTCCATTACCTTCATGTAGCGGAATGATACATGACAGAGTTCTTGAAAACAAAGCTGTAGATTAAGCATACATGCTACTTTGCCTGGTCATCTCTAGTGTGAATCTGTAGAGCTTCAATAAAGCCAGTAGATTTCCAGCAGCAGATTTAATCCATATAAACTATCAAATATAAGAACGAATGTTTACCGGTATGCCTAAGTTTACTATCTAGTTGACTGAGTCTGGATGCTTTTAAGGAAGGCAACTCTGTAGGTGCATGTTTGGTTAAACCGGTTTGGTGCTAGCATTCATGACAACTACATCTAAATGTTTTGACCTTGGAATTGCCTAAGCTGTGTTTTTGTATTTGCACAGTATGTAAGGCTTTCAAACCCAAACCTTAATGGCCAAGAAAAGAATCTATGTGTGAAAAATGAATGAGAATTAAGCAGCAAGATTCCTAGAAATTGCATGTTATGCTCAGATAACACAGACCTCAAAGGTAGTTCATGAACCAATTGTCAATGGCCTAAAAAAAGTGTTATCTCACATGAACACAGTCCCTGGGGTGTGCTGTTGGAATTATCAACTGGCAGCTAGGAAAAAATACTGTGTACAGTGCTACATGTAGTTAATCTTTTAAGAAGCATAATTTAATTTTTCTGTTAAAAGTGATTTAACTGAAACTTTTAAATTTTGCTTAGGGGAAAAAATGTACACATTTTAGACCAGATTCTTTAAAGAATTCAGATAGTAGAATGACAAAATCTGGCCCTCATTCCATGTGTTTCTGTGGAAATGCAAAATGTGTAAATTATGTTCTGTTCATTTCTGCATAATTATATATCCTACCCCCCTCCACTCC
>NW_010420653.1:1036-2137 GCF_000710305.1 Buceros rhinoceros silvestris | reverse complement strand
CTTCAGATGGAGTCTCCCAGGATTCTAGATCCTTAGCTAACTGATTGCCAAAGAGGGTGGGGCTATTTTTAAACCCCTGCGGCAGCACCGTCCAGGTAAGTTGGGCTTTCCGCCCACTTTTAGGATTCTCCCATTCGAACACAAACAATCTCTGACTATCCTCGTGGAGGGGGAGGCAAAAGAAAGTGTTTTTTTAAATCTAAAACAGTAAACCAAGCTAACTCAGGGCCCAGAGTTGTTAATAAAGTATAAGGATTGGCTACTACAGGATAGAGGGCCCCTGTGATCTTATTTTTTTCTCCCATTCGAACACAAACAATCTCTGACTATCCTCGTGGAGGGGGAGGCAAAAGAAAGTGTTTTTTTAAATCTAAAACAGTAAACCAAGCTAACTCAGGGCCCAGAGTTGTTAATAAAGTATAAGGATTGGCTACTACAGGATAGAGGTCCTCTGTGATCTTATTTATGGCCCTTAGGTCCTGCACTATCCTGCATGAGCCATCCGGTTTCTTAACTGGTAATATGGGAGTGTTGAAATTAGATTCACACTCTTTTAATAATCCGAATTGCAAAAATCTTTCTATTATTGGGGCAATCCCTTCTTTATCTTCTCTTTTGAGTGGGTACTGTTTTACCCGTGTGGGCTGCTTCCCTTCTTTGAATCTGATTTCAATTGGTAAAGCATTCTTTGCCTTTCCTGGAATGTCTGTAGCCCAAACCCCTGGGTAAAGCCGGTTCAACACATCCTCATCTAACACACATCTTTATTGGCCTCAGGAACCAAAGACAAGCTTAGTATCTGTACGTACTTGTGATCGTCAACCTCCAGGGTCATTTCCCCTTTTTTGAATTTGATATCCGCTCCCAGTTGCTCCAATAAATCCCTTCCCAAGAGAGGTTTTGGAGAATTTGGCATATATAAAAATTTGTGAATGCCAGATTGTTTTCCCAATTTGTACCTTAACGGTTTACAAAAATGTACCTTTTCACTTTGGCCAGTTGCCCTCTTTACAAATACATATTCATTTTCTAGAAGTAGCAATGCTTGATTTAAGACTGAATAAGTTGCCCCTGTGTCTACTAAAAATTCCATTCCCTTTG
>NW_010420653.1:0-867 GCF_000710305.1 Buceros rhinoceros silvestris | reverse complement strand
CCCTAGCTTCATTACAACCAGCAGATCCACTAGGGTGGATTCCCCTGGTCCCCGTCAATCCCTTTCTTCAACATGTGCCACCGTTCTATGTTTGCCTCTCTACCTCTCCTTCTTCCCTCTGGGCACTCACATTTCCAGTGTCCAGCCTTTCTACATATTGCACATTGATCCCATCTCAAGGGAGGGCCCCTTCGAACTTGTGTCTCTTCATTACCCTCTGCCTTAGTTACCGCTGCCACAAATCCCTTATGCCCTTGTCTTATTTGTACTTCTCTATTGCTGAATACTCTCCATGCCTCATCCAATAACAAACACTTCCATATCTCTAGTTTCAGCTGGACGCAGCTTTTGTAATTTATGTCTAATATCTCCTGCAGATTGCCCCAAGAATAAAGAGACTAATTGTTGTTTTCCTATGTCATCCCCAGGATCCAGCGGGGTGTGTCGGCGCATAACATCTTTTAATCGATCTAGGAATTCCGAGGGTGACTCAGATATTCCCTGCCTCACCGCGTATAATGCCGACCAATTTATTGTTTTCGGGATAGCTCTTTCCATCGCTTTAGCAATCTACCTTATCCTTCAACCTTTCTGGGTTGTGGCGTTTATTCCACAAGTCACTATTATGATTTGGATTTCTGCTTTCTACTATTATTACTTTATAAGTTGTTCATAAGTTGTTGACAATTTGCTATTTGTTTCTTCTTTGTTAATTGTTTATAGCCCTGATATCCCTGTAATTTCTCCAGCTCTACCAACTGATTTGGTTCCCATTCTGGATCCTCGAGAGGGAAAAATTCCTTAACATTGCCTCCCTTGGTCTTATAGCGGTCCTTTGCCAAATCATTTGCAGCCTTTATAATCAAA
>NW_010420652.1:30435-30677 GCF_000710305.1 Buceros rhinoceros silvestris | reverse complement strand
TGGCGCCGGGGCCGCCCCCGCCCGTCCTCCTCGCGCAGCGCGGAGCGAGGTAACTGGCTCGGAGCTCTAATACACATCTCTTCAAAGGAGAAAGAAGGTCAAATACCGGGTCGGAAAACACAACACAAGTTACATTTTATATACAAATGGGTGAGGCGAGAGGCACCACTTGTCTCTGAACGGCAGAGAAGAGGCCTCGCACTCTGCTCTAAAACATCCTGAGGCACGACCTGAGCGTTGAG
>NW_010420652.1:10525-30274 GCF_000710305.1 Buceros rhinoceros silvestris | reverse complement strand
TCCATGTCCCATACTCACAAATTCCATCACGTGGAGCAGGGACCCGCCTGCAGTGCTGCCAGCACAGAGGCTCAAATGCAGCAGACTCCTTAAACCAGCGTTCCTTAAGCCTTGTGTGTGACAAGGACAGTTCAGCTCTTGAAATATGTTCAGCAGATGTCAGCCAATCTCTTCAAGCTACTTAGGAAAACAGCTCTCCACCAGATTCCACCTTGAAGGTTCACAGAGGTTTCCTGAACTGGTTGAGGACAGCAGCAGAGCTCAAGAACCCAGATGCAGACTAACGGCACTAGCAAGGCCTTTGTGCTACGGCAGGGTTAAATACTCTTGGCAAAAAGAGAATAGCATGAGTGAGTGCCTGAACTGGTACCATCACACTAGTAAAGCGGTACTGGAAAAGCATATACAATAGTAGCAGCAGAACTACTGTGGCAGTATTTCAACCCAGGAATGACATCCTTCAAAAAATTGAGAACTTTAAGAAAACCCAGCCATGTCCTATGGAACTACAAAAACAAAAAATGGAGCTTGCTCAGAGTAAAAGATTAAGATGAATCAACGTTCAGTTTGGATGGTTTTGAAACCAGGCACAGTTAGAAAACAATGCTTTTACCTTAAATCTTTGTAAAAAAAATGTAACAGAAAAGACAGAGTCTATTAACAGAGTCATTTATTCATGTAAATGGAACCAGTAAAGATTTATATTTTGGGTTTCCTCGTGGTTTTTTTTTCCTAGTTTGGTTTGGTTTTGGGTTTTTTGTTGCTTTTCTAGTAGCTTTAATGGGGCACTCTTCCAATATGGTACCTGAGTTGTAGTTGAAGTTAGAGTACATCAGTAACGTTGTAGATAGCACATTTAGGAGACCTGGCAGATGGAAGGATGAATAGTCCTTTATCCTCTGCTAGGCTGCGCTGTGGCACAGCGGACAGAAGCTGTAACTGCTTGCTTCTTTGGCTTTCATACAGTGCTTGCACACTCTGCACATCCAGAATTGATACTCCAGGATAGGCTCTCCTGTTGCAACACATACAGGAAGTTTCCCATCTCCACTATTTAAAAAGAAAAAAAAAGTAAATAAAGATGAAAAAATAAAATTAATGTTTTTAAAGTGGCAATAAAGACTTGTTTTGTAGAAATTTGCAAATACTTAATTGTGTGCCTACAGCTAGTGACAGAACTCGTGATGCTCATCTGTAAAATACTGCTGCTCTATTCAGATGTGCACCACTTTTTGATTAGGAGTTAGTAAATCATGTAACATACCTCTGTTAACAGAGCCAAATGTGTAAATCTTCACACACTCCCCAAAACCACACACTCAACAAACCAGGACCAGCAGATCCGAAAGATTAAGAGAAGCAGTGAAGGCCACTTAAAGACCTGCTCTGCTATCACATTTATTCCTCTGACAAGGGAATGAACGTTCCTCTGAACATGAAAGCCACTAGTGAGATTCTGTACAACTGCACGGTAAAATCAAGCAAGACAGGTTAAAATCCGGTGTATTAAAAAGAAAAGTGATCCACAATCAATTTCCCCCACTCACAAGTCCCATGCTGTTAGCAAAAACATGTCAAAGACACCATTGTGGGTACTGCCACTCCAAGGACTTACCCCTTAAGCATGCCTTTTGCATTCTAATTCTTTCACTTGACATACCTTCTCACAACACCCAATGCCCTTTGGATTTAGGCAGTTCACAAAGCACTGGAGACTTCCTGGTTAATAACACTTGTTGACATTTGCATCACACCACAATGGTGACACAAGCACTAACATCATTTTAATGACACCTTATCAAAGGTCCTAAAACTCCTGTGCTCTGTCCATGCATACAACTTCATCTTAATTTGAAGTACCTTTAAGCCCCGTTCCTCTAATAATAGTCAGTGCCTATTTTCCCAAATAAAATAGTGTTATATTACCCTTTCTGCCTTAACACCTGCATCGTTCTTGTCCAATATTTGGTTTAAGCCATAAAACACCCAAATAATTTAGTCACAAAACCTGCTAAAACCCAAAATACAGACAATAGCAGAAAAAAAATGCTAGTAATATTTATAATATAAGTATGAACCCACCTCTCAAGACTGTCATCCAGATAAGATTTTTTGTTATGCTTTGGAGAATGTCTCGTGAAAATTTCTAGAGCAAGGTCTTCATACTGTTGCCTCTGCTCTGGCCTAAGAGTTTCCAAGGATTCTAGTTTAACAAAGGCTTTTGAACAAATATCAAATGCTCTGTTTGCACATGCACAGAGTGCCAGAAGGGAAAAGATTTCAACCGCAGGGATAATGTCTTCATAATCTTGCAGGTGAAGAGCTAAGAAATGAAAAAAAAAAAATCCAAGGAAGTTATTAGATGTCTTCTGAGAAGTGCAAGCATCTGTATGAAATATTTGCTACTAGAAGACAGTATTAATCTTACAAATGGGACACAATTAAACAAAGTCTTTTCATTGACATTACTGGAGCGTATCCAGAGAAGGGCAATGAAGCTGGTGAAGAGTCTAGAGCACAAGTGCTGTGAGGAGCAGCTGAGGGAACTGGGGTTGTTTAGCCTGGAGAACAGGAGACTCAGGGGTGACCTCATCACTCTCTACAACTACCTGAAAGAAGGCTGTAGTGAGGCGGGGGGCGGTCTCTTCTCCCACATAACAAGTAACAGAACAAGAGGAATCAGACACAAGTTGCACCAGAGGAGGTTTAAGCTGGATATCAGGAAAAATTTCTTTACAGAAAGGGTTGGAACAGTCTGCCCAGGACAGTGGTGGAGTCCCCTTCCCTGCAAGTGTTCAAAAGACGTGTAGGTGTGGTGCTGAGGGACATGGTTTAGGGACCCTGGCAGTGCAGGGTGAATGGCTGGACTCGATCTTAAGGGTCTCTTCCAACCAAATGATTCTGTGACTACGAAGCATGTGTGGTTTAACGCTTTTTCAAAATAAATAAAAATAAGGGGATCTCACTGGGAAATTAAAGTGGCCTTTTAAGACACTTTTGGTTTTTTTAACCACATTACAAGTATTTGAAATGGACCTTCATTACTTGGACAAAGTAGAGCTCACTATTTGCTTCTCTAACTCCCACAAACTTTTAATGAAGCTCTACAGTGAGGTCTGATGTCAGTTCGGGGATGCCTTGTAATGTAAATAATTTAAAGAAAGCAACAAAACAGTCAACAGAACATCTACAGCGATTGTCCAGTTTGACCAGGTCCTATGTGGTAAGTTAGATTTGCATTGTCTCCAAGAAAATACTTTGCAGGTATCTGGGCTTCAGCCATATTCAATTCATTATACGGTTTTGTTTTAAATTCCACGGATCTAGCAAGAATAGAGAAGTGTGCCAACTATAAATGAAACAGTGTGCTGTGCAGGTCTGTAAAATTAGGACAGTTTCTTTACAGGGTTAAAAATACAGTCCTACCTGTTTTAAGTGCTGCCTCTACAAAACCTTTATAAAGCTGTCTTTGAGCAAGTGTGAAAAAATGGTAAGCTTCGGCTCCTCGCCAAGGATTGTCTGCAAAGCGATTAGTTGAAGAAAGAACATCTTCTTCTAGCAAACCAGCCAAAGCTGAAGCAGTCTGCAAACAAAGCAGTATCACAAGTAATTTTTATATGAAACAAATACAGCATGAAATGGAGATGTATGAGGAGAAGTTTTCTGTACTTGGTAACTACACCACTATCTGTGTTAACTAGGGAAAATATAAATACATGGACCTAAAGTGAACATTGTTCGGCATTTTATACAGTGCATAGGCAGAACATATGGTGCAGACTTTGAAAGCTAAATATCATGTACATGTGTATGAATGTATTCTGTGCACATCTTCAGACTGGTTCATGTTTGGATTAATACTGCATTTCAACACTAGATCTCTTAAAACTTTGTTTAAACTATTTCATTTGTGCATATGAAAATGAAAGTGTGAGCAGAAAAAAAGAATTTCTTCCATTTGCTTCCGCCACATCTGGAGCTCCCTCCCTGCTAAATTATAGCCAACATAGCTTAATCTAATCACAGATTTCTCTGTGGGATGGATATTGCCTCCTAAATGACAAGAGAGTGAGAGTCTCACAGGAAAAAAAAACAGCTGGAGTTTCTTAGTATAATTTTCATTGTTATAATAAAAACATTAAGAAAAACACATTAAACTTAGGAAGAAAAATATCTATAAATACATACAATTTAAATGTTTTAAGATAATACCATAAACAGTCTTCATGGAAGACTTGCTTTAAGGAAAGCTTTGTTCTTAGCAAGAAAAAACATTATTAAAAACAACATAACAGCCCCACTTGAAGATGATTTTATTTATTCTGACTAGGTAGCACATACCAGAATTCAGAAAAAACAAACAAACAAAAATCCCAAACAAACCAAACTTGACACTTTACCTCTGAACTTTTCCCTTTAACTTTTCCCCTTTGTGCATTTTGGATTTGTTCGTGGCACTGTTCTAGAAGTAAGGCTGATAATACATAAAGCTTTTTAACACGCAAAGGCTTTGTCCTTTTCTTTGCCTCTTCATCTGCAATCTTAAAAGATAAACCCAAGGAATTTAATGTAGATTTAAAAAAAATAAATAGAATTAGAAGAGTTGCTTCATTCTCTTGAACAATTACACGCTTGTACAAATCTAGGAAATCATGCCAAAAAACGACTCTGCATTTGAATGTAATAACTTAAGATTGCAAACAGAACTATAAATGAAAATGTCAAAGTGAAGAATGCACATTATTCTGTATTTATTTAGCTAACAAGTATATCAAGCCAGATTCTTGTGAAGAATAAATCCGTGTAACCATGTATAAGTCTATTGACTTAATATAAAAATGAAAATACTGAAAAATAGCAATTTTTAAACACTGAAGTTTAAGAAATACATAGCTTTCAATAAGGTCTGGTGGTTTTCCCAGAAAAGAATAATGGCTTTTGAAAGTAATTCTGTATTTTTTTTTTTTACTATTAATATTTGCTGTAAAAGTTACATAGCACTCTTACAGACTTTTTAAGCTATGTACAGAAATCTCTGCAGCCAACCCAAATCTAAGCAATATCTTTATCTTAAAAGCACACCACAGCAGTTTCTAATTGAAGGTAACAATTGAAGAAATTCCAAAATTTAACTTCTAGTTAATGACATTGCTGTTTTTAAAAATAAAGAAGATGATAAAATAACATGGACCTTGCACCCAGGCCCATCTACTACACTCCTTTACTAGACAATGCAGGGCAACAGGACCTTTCCTGAGGTGCATTCATCTCATTCTGAAGTGAAAGTCTCAAAATAAATCTGTCCTGAAAGTATCCTCTTCACTGGCTACAGAGGACATCAGGGCAACTATTTCAGATAAAAATACCTGAACTTAGGAGTTGGATTTGTCTTTGCAGTATCTGTGTAAAGACATCTGCTTATTGCCCGGACATTCTTAACACTAAAATAACCCCAAGAAATAGAAGTATTACGGAAATAATAAGAGCTATTCCAAAAGCCCAGTTATTATTACATAAAAAATAAAGCCTGCAATACCTTGAACATAAGCTTAGCAGCTTCAAAGAAATAATTCGCTTTATGATAGAGTTCTATAGCATCAAGGATTTTATTCTTTTCCAGTAAATGACTTGCATATCTGGCTAACAAGGATCCAATCTCTTTCATATTGTGATTTTTAGCCAACTCCACAGCTTTATTCCACTAGAAATGAAAGCAGACAATTATCAACCTCATTTTTTCAATTACATTCTCAGATCAAGCTGGCTATCCATGTATAGTCTGCAACATTTGTGTGCAATACCATTTAGAACCAGGCTACTGTAACATTGAAGTAAAAAGCAAGAGAATACAAACGCTAACATCACTGTCAATAACGTGATACAGCAGACCTGTGAAACAAATGCTGGACCTCTGTCCAAAACCACATACAAAGCAGTTGCTTTTGCTTTGGTAAAAGCTTTGCAAAATCACTTCGTTGCTGCTCATGTGGATTTCAATATTTCCGGTATTACTAAAACCCAGACTCGCTAAAGCATGTCTAAAAGAGGACTTCAGCCCCTACGATTAAAGCACAAACAGTAACACATATCTTCCTATACATCTTGTTTTGTCTGTGAATTTTCTTGATCTTCAACTAGTTTTGCTACTGTGTTTGCCCCAGATCAAAATTTTGGCAGGACTGAGGAATCGGTCCTATATTGTACCAAATAGCCCTTCAGACCCATGAGCTAGGAAATTGTCCTTATAAAGCCAGCACTAGCCAGTCCCCATACAACAAGTTCCTCATAGCCATCCTCAGCTTCTCTCTTACTTGAGTTGACACAAATGTTTGCACAGCTAAGTCATACTGGGGAACAGCTCTAGCTGTAAACAGATCATTTTTCAGATCAGTTCTTTTCCAGCTACATTCTAATGCAGACACAAATACATCTGCATCTGTACAAGGAAGGAGAGGAACATGGAGAGAAGCAGTCAGGAGCTCTCCAGTCTTCCTCCCATTCCATCAGAAGGCAGCACTGCCTGGCTCTACAAAGGCCACAAGAGTCTGTGTGCTGAGCCATGCTTACCGCACACACACACAGAAGTAGTGCTGCTGTAGCTTTGTCCCTTCAGTGGCCTAATTCTAAATAACTGGCTTACTCACTGAAGTATGAATTTTCCAGAAATCATGATGAATCATCAGACACTTAACAAGGACTTGTATTTAACTGGGCATTATGATAAAAATCTCACTGTTAAATTGGTATCAGTAAAGCAGATTATCTGCTGCTGTTTTACCTGGTTGAGATGTACACAGGTATCTACCGCATCCTTTGGTCGATTACATTTCAGAAAGGCTGACACAGCTTGTTCACACATCCCCACTCTTACAAACATGTAAGCTATATCCTGCAAAAAGCATCAGCACCATGTTAAATTAACTTTCAGATTTTTAGTATGTTTATGTTTCAGATTTTTAGTATGTTTTAGTATGTGTAGCAACTGAATTAACTGTATAAGTTAATTCCAAGAATTTGGTGGAAAGGGGTTATTTGCTTCATGGATTCTGTGAAGGCAACACATGGCATTGTAAATCTTGAGAACAGAGTGCTACTTTCACACACTGCTTCTAAATATATATAAAAAAAGCTATTTCAAAATTTTTGTTTCAAATCAAATCACACCATAAGGACTGTGTCCTTACTATTGAGAGTATTTCACAGAAGTTCGCTATTAAAAAGAGGTTAAAAAGAAAGTGCTATGTTTTGCTTTGTTCAAACAACTGAAAATGGCATTAAATGAGCATGTTTTGCATTTTTCAAGCATTTTGGATTCGATCAATCATATCACAGTTTTAAATTAGCTATTGCTTAGTAGGTCGTTTCAGGCTATACCACCTACTTTCCCTCTTTCCAGCAGAAAATTTTCAATCTTCATTTTACATTAGCATTCTCACCAAAGCTACCACGTAAGGAGTTAAACCAGGGATAGCAAACAGGAAGAAGTTGTGGGGAAAAACCCGACAGCAAAATGAAAGCTAAAATAAGTGTCCAGACACAAAGAGTGACTCTTCAGTGGAGCATAGCTATTTCAGAGAGATATTGCACAGTTTGGGGAGGGAAGGAAAGAATCATGTCTCATCCATGTGTCCATAAAGAGTGATGAATAATCAGGTCTTTATGGGGAACCTGGACAATAAGGGAAAGGAAGAATGATGGAGTATGAACACAACAGTAATACTGGAGATCAATACCAAAGTAACACCACTATGTTTAAGTGAGTAGGTCATGTACTACTTCTCTCTTCCTTTCTTAATCCTCTCAAGATGGGAACTTTAAAATAATTGCTTACAGGGAGCAATTTATTATTCTCCGGAAGTGAGTTAGCAAGATTCTCCAGTCCCTGGTAGTCCTCTAGCATGTAGTAACATTCAGCTAAACGTTCCTGGTTTCGGCCCTGTACATAATACTGTACAGCATTCGACCTAATAATGAAAAAAAAAGAATAGAAAATGTGGTGGCTTCTGCTATATCAACACAAGTGAAGCTTCTCATTGTGTAAGCATTTGTAAATTTAGAATTACACTATGTTAAATAGGTAACTTTGCTTTTGTAAAAAGAGCTTTTGTAGCTAGAATTTCGTTGCTTTTCTAAAATGCACTAGAAGCTTTAATTTTCAGAGTTCATTACAATAAAGTAGTAGCGAGATTGATTCTCTGACTAGCATAAGGTTAGGAACTCAAGGAACCTTAAAACTGCATTCCCACACCTGCACAGATCATGGCTGGTAACCGACAACAACTTCCAACTAAACTGTCAGAAAAGAGCTTTACTGTTGTGCCTCCATATTATGAAACACAAGCACTAAGGTCTCCAAGACCATTCTCCAAAGTTGCCTAAAGCATCTAAAAATTAACTTTCAAAATCTAAATCACAATTTTCCAGCTCCTTTGGGACCCAAGTTCTTTGTCATAATATAGTCTGGGTAATTGCAATACATAGTAGAGCCGAGTATCTCTGAGACTGTGTTCTGGATGCTAAACATTTACATGGGCTTAGAAAGCAACAAGAGTTCATGAAAGAAAACTTCTCTGCAAGTTAGTAACTATGAAGACATCATTTCTGGCTCAGAAAGTATCTGACTGCAAAATGCGTTCTGGAGAAATATCATTACGCGTGTGCACTGTTCTTAAAATCCTCCTTGGGTGCCCAGTTTGAGCTGTAGCTGGAGACAGATCCAGGTCAGAGAGAGCTCTGGACCTTTTCAAATATTTGTGGGTTTAAGCATTATAGAAAGCTTGTGGTTAATTTTGAAATTCACTGATGTTTAATAATTCTCTCCTACTTCTAACTGATTTTTTTTTTCTTTAGTACTTCCTATATCCAGCCTAATACAACTCTACATAATTTCTCTTCTCCCTTCCCTCCTTTGAAGCAGACAGAATTCTGGCAAAACTGAGATTTTTATCACCTTCATTCTGTAAATAGTTGATCAGCTGCTCTCTGTTTAAAGGTACATGCAGCAATGGAGCCATAAAGATCTGAGCTAAATCTCATCGTTCCAGAATTAGTGCATGTATTGTATCCTATCTTTCCTGATGTCTGTCCCTCCTCGTAAATTAAGCCTTGTCATCAGTTTTATAATTCCCTTTGTAATTTTCTTCTGACCAGTTCCTCTACAGAACATACCATTTCTGACGGTCTGCAAAATAATCTCCAATAGCATTGTATGCTTGTTCAAGAAGGGCATCATCTGAATCACCTGAGCCAGTTTTCAATAGCTGCAACACTCGAAACCAATCTCCCAGTTTTATCCGTAGTCCAATGGCAAGATCCCTGTAAACACAAAATAGAAGGGAAAAATAAAAGACAATGAAACAGCTAACAAAAAAATCTAGAGAAAAGCATCCAAAAATGTCGTCGTGTTCACAACCTACATCTCAGATATGACACTGATCCTGGATATCTTGTTTACAATTTAAACATCATCTAAAATATCATAGGTATGCACTTCCCTGTTAGCCTTACTCCTGAGTAAGGAGTTAAACGAGCAGCTGGCGAGCAGCTGATGCTTCCTCAGGTTTCCTCTTATGGAGATGAGGGGAAAGGCCAAGGAGCAAGGAAAATTCATAATAAAGGGTAAAGCTGAGCTGTAATAAAAGATATTTCAAAGACTTCTCTTTCAGATTCGAGATGACTTTGGATGAACGAAAAAGGACTCAGAAGTAGTCTTTCCTTTTTATTATTCATGCATACGTATGACCCACCGTGTGTCTGTCTGGCACATTTTTTCCACCATATATAATAATTCTATATTACTTCATATAGAAATAATTCTGCAGATGCATAGAAAATAAATGGGAGAGACCTATACACTTTTTAAAATGCTCTAAACTTTCAAGTGAGTTAAAGAAGGCAATAGCAAGTCAGTGCAGTCAGCTAAATAAAAACATCTATCTAAAAAATTTAAAATCCTATTTCAAAACCAGATTTTTTTCACCTTGATTTATGGTAGGTCCTTATCAAGATTCTTCTAGTGGTTAAGAGAAACATAAGGTCAATACAGAATTCATATATTCTTGTAGCTGGGGAATACAATGTTGAAGAAACCAGTAAAAATAGTGTCTTTGACGTCCGTGATCCTAAAACGGCCAAATTTCTCTTCAGCCATGTGGAAAGGAATAAGCCATATCTAAAAACCTAACTAAAGTGTGACTAAAGTGCTTATGAGGCAGTCCACCTCTCCAAACCATCATACTTCCATCAGCTAATTACTTATATGCAAGAAATTTTTCCATCACCAGGCTCGAATGTGCATCTCTTCCCACCTCTTGCCTTCCCCACTCCTGCCTTAGCGGGAAGAGGAAGGTTTCTCATTCTTACAGTATTAAAGAAGAAATCTTTTTTTTCTCCATCATTCCCTACTTTTTTTCATGGCTCCATTAATCAAAGCTTAAAATTTTCACATGTGCCTAAGGCATTTAGGCTTCTCCATGTTTGACCCCCACCTCACAAGCTACATCGTACAACTGCTACTTCTTATTTCTCATTATCCTTTTTTTGCAAAACAGTGTTGCAGCTAATTACTGAGCATTAATTTATATTTTCCAGTAATATAATAATTTTTGCTTTGTTTCTTTTCATTCCTGAGCAAAAATTCCATTGACTGGTCCCCAATTCCATCCAGAGTCCTTTCTGTCTCTCCAGAGATTACAGTTCATTAAAAACTCTGTGGTTTGGGTATGTAATTGGAAAGAATGTGTACTTGGCTACTAGCTAAGAGCAACAGTATATAAATTAAACATCAGTTAAGATTGTTTGTATTTTTGGAACCCCAGTTGAAATACGGACAAGATACTTGCACAAACACATCTATGAAACACAGCACTACTTAGGGCAGCTGAGGTTGTGTAAACAGTTTGAAACATGCTGATTTATGTACAGAATTGGTTAACTATGGATACAACAAAATTCTCTCCATCTAATCCTTTTCTGTCGTTCAAGAAACTGGTAGAGATTCTTCACTGCTAAACAGCCATTCCTTAAGGGAAGCATTCTTTTTCTCCTGACTTTTTTCCTTTATTTGCTGCTGAGATGACTACATGCAATTACCTTCTGTCCATATCCAGATACATTCTTTCAGCTTCTTCAAATCTGCTAAAATAGGCTGCCACTTCTGCTTGTTTCATTGACTCGCTCTGCAGGTTGCCTAGACGCTTCACAAATTTAATTCCTTGATAATCTTTGCAACGTACGAAAGCTTGTTCAGCAGTCTGCAGATCCAGCTTCTGAAGAGCAGCTTCGGCCAGAAGACGCCTGTGTGAAAAACAAACCTAATAAATGGAAAAGCAGCTATAAAATAAAATTAAATAGGATCCATTTAACTAGTCGTTATTCAAAGAAGACATTCAAGTATTGTATACTAACTGATCTTAATTCAGTTGTATGTTTGTCCCCAGTATGTTCTGTAATCTATCCAGAACTTGCTCAGGGAAAGACGTTCAAATAATTGCTAATATTCTTTTGTTCAGCTCTTCCAATGGACACTGGCTTGGGGGGACGGGTTACAGTTACTGTTGTCCTGTGGGAAATGTACTGCTGGCCTCAATGCAGTTCCATTTGGATATTTCTACGTATGCATTTATCATAACTTTAAGCCTTGACGGCAGCCTCAGTCTGAAGGCCTCAAACATGATAGGCCATGAAGAATAAATTATCTTTCTAATCCATCTGGATGTTCCTTGACCAGTTAGGACAGCAGGGCAGATTGGGAAACCTTGTGCTGCTACTGCCCCATTGGTTAGTCCTGCAAATAGAGAATTTCTACCTTCAAGCCAACCTACAGTCATCAGGTACTTGAAAGACCTCTAGAACTTCCTGCAATTTAGGTAAATTTAGACTAGAAACAAAGTCAGCGCAGTAGGGCACTGACAAAACCACTAATATCATTGCCGTATTCCCTGATCTAAACCATGCCTAGGCAGTATCAACTCAGTATTTCTGAATCAGTTTGAGAAGGTTAGTATCGCTTCAACTCAGGTGCTCACCACTGACATCAATGAAACCAAAAGAAAAACAGTATAGCAAATTTAATCGATCTGTGACATTCATCACCCTGTTTGTTGTGTTCTAGCAGTAAGGGCACTGTCCTGTCAGATCTGGAATATATTTGCTTTATATCCAGCACTTCTAATCCATCTCTTCCGTATAACTAGGTGACATACCATGTTTCCTTACATAATGAGAATTACGTTCATGGCAATTTTAGAGCAAGGTGAGCAGCATTTGACATATATTTTGAGATTTTATGATATAAAACTTTTACTAGACACAGACTTTCAAATCAGATAGTCATATTAAATAAATATATGGTATTAGCAAAAAGCTTAAATGACTTTGAAACTCAAAAAATCTTCAGCTAGTTCAAGACATTAGTAAAAACGAAGACTCGCAAAACTAACACTTCACCCTATGTACTCAAACTGATAAAATTACAGCACTATTTCAGAAACTTTCAACATGTATCTATCAAATCCTGTTTTTCAGGATGTACGTTCTGCAGACGGAAGCACAACTGGATAGGAAGGAATGCCTGTTTGGGACAAACTTGGAAAGCAATCTGTCTTGGCCCGTCTTTCAGCAGTTCTAAATTCCCTTCTGGACTGTCAGAATTAAAGAGAGAACTCTCAACCTCCCTGGATGCAAGCCAAACATCCAATACTGTAAGAAATCAGTTAGTTTCAGAACAGAGCCAGGTTTACTAAAGAAGGGTGCAGACAGAGAAAAAACCTCCAGAGAGTTAAAGAGAACTGGCATCATTTGACAAGTAACTTGTCAATGAAGTTTTAGCTTCTGCTACTGACTTTTCATTAAACTATCTACCGAGACATTTACTCTTCCATCCCTTACGACATGGAATATTAAATAGATTTCCAGAACTCACAGGTTTACTCTCACATGTTTGCTGTGGAGGCTTTTCAAGTTTAGTTTAATAGCTAAGTCCATGTTCAGTTTATTATTTCTGAGAGGCTGCATCATAACACAATTAACGTACCCAAGCCCTTCTCATTTCTGTCCTTTATGGCCTATCCCAAATGATACAAGGTTAGTCAAATGCTCTTATCTTGTTATTGTTCTAGAGTGTTTCCTTTACTGGGTTTTAAGCTCTTTGTCATCAAAGTTCAATATAAACTAACTACCCTCTCAACTTATTACCGATTTTAATTTTATTTTAACCAAATTAAAATTAGCTTACTGCCAGCTTTTTCACTGCCCTTAGATTCACTCCTATAAGCAGGGAGCACTTCTTTTTGAAGCTTATACAGCATCGAAAATGTACCCTAAATCCACCCCTGCAAAACACACAGCATGCCTTCCAGTCTGGGTACTGCAACAGTCATAAAACCATAGAATTCAAATTTAACAACAGTGCACTTTCGGAGATTCAAGAAATAGAAGCCTGGGAAAGCACTGGGCCTGAGTTCTTTAAGGAGGCTGCGGAGCATCTCCTGAAACACGAATTCTCAAGTGCTCAGGAACTTCACTTTCTGGCATTCTGGGAAATTAATGCCACATAGCATGAAACTGCCCAAACACACCAACCGCAAAAGAGGTGGGAGCCAGGCTAGCAGGGGACCACAAGGCTCTCTTTGGGACCTCCTTCAACACTATAATACTCCTTTGGAGCTGATTCAGACCAATGAAGAGACACATTCTCAGAATAGCAGCCCTTCAGACTGACTTTTTTTTTTCCTGAAATAATTCCATTTAAAGTATATACTGCTTTGGCTTGTTTCGATTTGAGATTTTGTACTTCAATACTAGATCTGTCTGTACAGGAAAAGAATATAAAATCCACCAAAAATTAAACCAGAGTTGGCTTATAAAGAGGTGTTACCAAAGTCTGGGATGCGGATTGTCTTCTATGAACTGGGAAGATTCCTCAATGCCAACTTTTTCAATCAATGCTCGACTGTCCCGTAATGACCGAATCTCGAAATTGATGATGTAATCTTTGTTAGGATGTTCAGGATTCTAACATAATGAATGAAGAAACATAGTTTTATTCCACCTTCACTGTCACCCAACAGATATCTACTGTTCAAATTATTAAAACAGATACTAACTTTTCCTACAAAATAAAATTATTTATACTTACCTTTAATATTTCATCCAGAAGAACTGATTTGATCTCTAAATCTTCAAAGTTGCAAATATATCCAGAAGTTTGTATAGGTTCCTTAAAGTTAAATAAGTTACAAAGGAATGAACTTGCATTCTGTCTGATTAAATCCTAACCAAATGTGTTAGCATACATAAAGAGACTTTCTTTTTCTCCAAACTAGGATGTAATTAGGATTTTCCAGCAGGAAACAAATGCTAAAATCATTAACATTATTGACAATTCCATATACACAGACATAATTAAAAATTCTCATGTTTTCTATAATTAAATTATGAGAAAGAGATAAAAAAACACCTGCCAATATTTAAATTAAATGAACTGTGGTTTACAAATATCTTTACTAAAATTGTGTTTATGTTTTCCAAAGTATAGAAAAAATACGCTCCTGAAAATATCTCATGCATTTAAGAAAAACATGACAGCATTTTTATCCTTCCAGGACAATAGCTCATTTTACTTACTTGCTCCTAAACAAAACTCCCACATTAGAGTTGACAAGGTTCTCCGATTTCCAGAAGCAAGTTTATCTATATAAACACTTGCCTAACTGAACGGTAACCACAAGAATAACACTATTCAACACAGAGACATTACAAGCGAATTCGTAAAATGAGTAGTTCACAAATGTTAATATTTACCTCTGGATCCAAGTTTCTGAAAACATACATTCTTGTCTTCTCCATCATTGCAAACAAATCTGGGTTATCTTTGGCCCATTTCATATCCCAGACATCTTTGCGTTCCAGTTTCAGCTGCTCACCTATCACTTGCTCTCCTGTACTGTCTACCACCCGTGTATCCAAGTCAAAGAAGGTCAAAACACCTGAAAGGTCGATGATAGCAATGCGACTACAGAAAAACAAAGGAATAAAAAAATAAGATGACAAAATAATACTCTTCAGGGTTGTAAATATGCAACAGTTCTCTAAACTAGCACACTCAGGCCAAATTTCCCCTCTAATCTAATACCGGTATAACTCCATAGATTCAGTGAGATGCATGTGATTTTCATTTATCTGCACAGCAGACAAAGACCAGAGACACAGAAAGAAGTTTTTCTTCTGCTTATACAGGATCTGGCCCTGCAAAAGGTCTGAAATTTGCCCATTTTTCAACCAGCATTTTGAAGATCCTTAGTACTTCACATATGAAAGTTGAGTAGATTGCACGTCCTGCCCCTCACCAAAGTTTTCTTGACAGAGCCTAAATTAACAACTGAACAGAATTGTTTTTCATTATTTACTAGAAGGCAATGAAACAGATTCTTAAATTAAAAAAATTTCCAGTTACATAGGTCTTCAGTGAATCACAGTAGCCTGTATTTACTACAATGCCAATTTAAAAGCACTTACAAATATTGAAAGGTATTTAGACACCCTTAATCCCTATTAAAATTTCAGAAGCAATCTAGAAAGTTAACTTCAAAATGCCTATGGATCTGAGCATTTTTCACTAGCACAAAGTCATTTAGGATGGAAGCAGCTTAGATTCAAAACAAAACTTTGATTCACAACAAAATGACTGTGGCTCTGACTAGATCACATTGCCTTTAAGTGAAGCAATCTGGTTTTGGTCTATACCTAAAAAGGTTAGGGACCTACACACACATTATGGATTGTGTTTGAAATTATAATGTTATTTTGAAGTTACTAAAATTGTCTTACAAGTCCTCATTAGTCAGTATATTTTTGCCTTTTCTGCCAAGAGTCTTGTGCTCTCTCTTGCAAAACAGTAGCTGTTAAGTAGAAAGCAACTGCAGTATTGGCACAGCTGAAACTTTGGAAAACCAATCTTGCTAGCTGCACTGACACCAGCTACAGCTGGTAACAACGGAAAATTAACATGGGATGAACAAAGCTTCCAGGAATTAGAGGGACATAGAAATAAAAAGAAGGCTTAACAGGTATAAAATTCCAGGTTATAACATAATTTCATCAATTCATGTCATGATCACTGGAAGCTTTTGTTTGGTTCATCTACTAAAACAAAGATATTTTCACGTATGTGTTTCCTTAACATTCCCACACACCCCGTAAAGAGTTTAAAACATAAGAGAGTTTTACTAATACAGTCTCACAGAGCAATCTGATGACTGGCCAGATGTAATTAATTAGTAGTAAATAGATGGTTAAGCAACCTTTAATAATAACTAAAATTAATAAAAAATTTATATTAAAGTTAGTACATAATTATTACAGAATCATAGAAACAGCGTTTTCACAAATTGTAGTGGTTTATTTTAAAATTGGACCTGCATTAGAAGCAGATCTGTAACTTACCTGGAGTTGCAGTTCAAAGACAGCTGATACGCACGACAGTTGAGGATATACTTCTGTACTATACCAACACTAGGAAGACTGTATCTCTGAATAGTGCCGGATTCTCTGCCCTAGAGAATTTTTCAATCAATAAAGCCTTTCAAAAGGTTGTATTTATATGCTGTCCTAGACAAGAGTTTTTGGGTAAGTGAAAGTGCAGAAATGGAAAGAGGCAATATCATCACCCAAAAAATTCTGCATTCTGCTATTTAAACAATGTACTATAAGATACTACAATCCATGGATCTGCTTAAATCAGGGAAGTGAAAACGAGCACATACAGCTCACAGAACAATTTTGGGACCCCAGCAATTCCACATGAAATTTCAGACATGGTCTACATAACAAAAAATGACAACAATAAAAAGATCCCTGTCCCACACTGGTAAATCCACTCAAACAGTGCCATACGACAGGACCAGCACTGGTCTGAAGGCAGTACATCTGTGTTCAGGCAGTGCTGTCTGCATGTTAACAAGTCTCACCAATAACTTCAAGACCTGAGCTAGCTTTAAAAGTAAATACTGTAAAATACTCCAGTTATTCAAATGCTTGAATAACAGTAAATAAATCTACGTACCAAAGTGGTTTATCTTTATTTGGTAAACTGAATGACACAGCCATGCCCTGTGTCAAGACACTATCACACCAACAGTCTAACATGAGTTTGACATCCCTGGACTGAAATGAGCACTGTCACTATTTTCTCATGGTGTTTCTGCAGACTGAACAAAATATCCAGCTTCTTTTGCCTTCTGTTTAACCCTTATGCTGGAAATGAGTCGATACTGAATTTTGAAGGTAGTGCAAACTTTATTCTTTTGAATCGCCTTTCATCTTTGACTTTTCACATCTGTATATCCTATAAACTTAAAAGCAGATTTATTCAGAAGTGTTATGAAATATAACCACCGTAGTATCCATTCAGCTTCAGCACTTCTATCCAGATCCAATCTCTAAGGCATTTCCTCTCATTCCTTTCCTGTTAACCAAAGTCACTGATGAATTATTCTTTTAATTTCATTTTCAGACTCTTATTCTTCACACACAGAATCCCATAGTCATCTACTAACCACCACACTTTTTTCAGTCATGTTTTTTCCCCCATGACACACTGAATGTCCTAGCCTTGGACAAGATTGTAAATTTGATAGAAACACTGAAAAAGAAAGAAATCCCTGGAGTAGGAACATAGGAAAACATCAAGATCTTTCTTGGGAAGGTGGACAGAATGCAGAGAGTGTTCTTTTTCTATCTTTGTTCTGCTTGATTAGTTTGCTTTAAAGCCCACCCCTATGTCTGTTCATATAATGAGACCACTCCTTACAGATGGGAAAAAAGACACAGCAGCTGTTTGCCATGATACAATACCTCATACATAATACATATGTATAATCCATAAATGTGTATAGCATACTACGTACATGTGACATTATCTATCACCATACATTATACTATTAATATGGAAATAGACAAACTTTGTAAATCTTTGTGCATTTACATATAGCTCAGAAGAGACTTCCCAGAACTCAGATTACAGAATTAAATCCTTACCTGGACTTAATCAAACCCTACACATAAGTATTAACTCAGTAACTAGTCTGTACTGAAATTGTGAGCACTTAGTAAATTAGCCTTCCTGGAGAAGGAGTCCAGGTTAAAGAAAGAACCTATTAAAGTTATCTTTGAGCATATCTAGAAAGAGATTCCATCTGTATAAACTACTAAATTCAGAAATGCTCTGAAATTATGACTGCTTATGAACGCACTGCAGAAGAATCTCCTGCCTACAAGCTCAAGAGGCAATTAGGAGTTATTTTAATCATGTAACTTACCACAAGCAGTATCTTATCAGATGCCGTTATTGCACAAATTGGATCTCTTGTTTCCTGAAAGTGTGCAAGCAATATCAGTATCAGTTTTAATGCAACAGTATGAATCCACTGCTAAAGAAAGACATTTTATTTAAATACACAAGAATGTTGCTAAGTATCCACATGAAAACCAGCTATCAAGCCTTGCCAGTATACAGGATATCTCTGCTTATGATATTAGTAGCCTTCGATATGGGAATTGTGACACTAATAAACGTTAACAGCTTCCGTTCTTCTCCTGCCCCTCCTCCAGAAAAATAGGAAACCCAAATGTAACAGAAAACACAAGAAGGCAACTCTCCCTGACTCACGAGGTCTGTCTGTAACAAGTGCACACGCACACATACCCACCAAATGAAAAAGGCTGAAAACACTAGAAAAGATTACAATGGTTAATCAGTTTCAACAAGCTTATATTTTATTGAAGTCAGGGGAGCTGCTTCTCACCAACAGGTGAGACACGACAGCAGGTGTCTACACTCTGCACCCCAGAATAAACTTTTTATGTGTTCCCTGCTATTTGGTGTGTGTTTGCAGTAATACATAGTGACACAGTAACTACGAGTAACAAACTCATTGTAACAAACGAGAGGGAATTAAAATAACACTCATGTACAAAAGGTAGAAGTAAAAGAACATTTGGGTATGACCACTTCTACTCATGAAAATCTATGAAAATAAATAAAGCAATACCAACTAATTTATTTCAAGCTACCAGTGGCACTAGTGTGATAAACTAGTTAAAAACGTCACTCACTTCCATAGCTCTGCTGTAATCAAGGTGTCCATGTTCAGATCCTGAAGGGGTGTCATCAATATGATAAATCCTGTAGAAAGGAAAGTTACAAGAAAAAGTGAGTCCAAAGAAAGGATCATTTTTGATTGCATATAGGTATCTTCAATCCTTGGAGAAGAAATGATTGCAGCTGGAAAAGAGAATAAAAGCTATGCCAGTTCTTACATTCCAGAAGTGTCCCCTTTGATAACCCTGATTTGCACTGATATAGGTATATTGTACTTGCTTTCACTGTCACAACCCCAATGGTCTAATCCCATGCAATCTATAAACTCTCATTCTGCAACAAGAAGCTCCTGCAAACCATCAACCACCCCAACTGTCTCTTTTCAAACATGGACTTCCATATTCCCTCATGCTCTTCTCCATGCTTAGAAAGAGCTTCACCTTCAAATCCACAAAACTTCTGTATTACTGCATGCAATACTTCATCCAAACTTTTCTTTTGCCTTAAAGTCTCATTAGGAAAGAATTTAGAATGCTGAAATTCTATTTTATGCTGAATTACCACGATTTATTTTTTCAGTGTTTCTATCAAATTTATGGTCTTGTCCAAGGCTAGGACATTCAGGCACTAGAACAATGTAAGTTACTACA
>NW_010420652.1:8956-10418 GCF_000710305.1 Buceros rhinoceros silvestris | reverse complement strand
TACAAATAACTACTCAGTATCAAGGATATATGGTGAATTTATAGAAAGATGCTATAGCATCTCTATGGAAGAAAACATAACACAAAAGAATATCATAACAAAGTTGCAAGCTCATGGAGGTGACAGAAGAGTTAATGCCACTAATGAGCACCTGAGATACTTTAGAGGGTTTGTTGGCTTGTTTAGTTTGAGAGCATAAGTTTGACAGGAATAGACATCAAAGATACAATCAAACCCAAGTTTATTTAGAGACGAACTAGCTGGATAGTCCACGTCCTTACAGCCACTGCGCACTATCAAAGAGAATAGAACTACCTAGAACTAAGAGTATGGAGGACAGAAAGGTGTGTGGGGGGAAATCATCAGGACAGACAGCTCTAAGAGAAACAAGCAGCAAGGAAACACAGATGCTGAACAGGAACTAATCCAAAGTCTGAGCTGTTCTTTAGTAATTAATCTAACAGGCCTGCAAGTCAACAAATCTGAGTAGAAAAATGAGAAGACAGAAGTTCATATTTTAGGCATGAGAGAATCCACCTTTATCAACAGTACCAATGCAAAGGAAGAAAAATGACAAAGCCTGAAGACGAACCTTTCCCTGCCTTCTCTTCTGGTCCGTGCTACCTGATTGATTTCCATCGCTGTGAGCTTCTTGGCCACACGATACTGCCAGATGTAAAATGCTTCTTTTGAAGCTGCTATCACGTGCGTTTTGGTCATTGTGACAAACAATGGTGCTGTTAAGAAACCCAAATAGTTGTAAAATTAGAGCAGCAAGTACTGGACTAGATGCTAATTGGCAAAATTCTTCCCAGATGGATGAAACCGTATCTCCTAAGCTAAAAGCAAAAAACAAACGGAAAAAAACCCTCACACCACACTCAGCCACAGCACACTCAACCTAGCAGCAGTTTTCGTTATGTAAGAAATGTTGCCGGGGGCTTGTGGCCTTGTTCAGAAGAACAGAGTCTTTACAAGTTGTAATTTTAAAATTAACTACTTTCTCCCTATTATTTGAGCAAATTTCCATACACTAATGCAGAAGGTATCAAATACATATAGTGAAATTTTCAGGTTAATGACCAGTTCAGGAATATCTCAGAATCTCTAACAAGATGTATAAAATACCTCCGTATCTGATAGTTGTAAATACTCACATATAAATAAAAGAAAGACTACTCAAAAGTTGACAATTGAGAAGAGATCCTTTGATTAGCACTACTTAAAAGCCGTTAACAAATTTTGAGCTAGACGAGACCTAAAAATGCTGTTTGTATCTTAGTTAGTAGCTGGGCCAAATAATTCTTTATCTTGAGTAGCAAATTAAGTAGTTAGCAAAGTGTGCTAACTACTTAGTCTTACTTTATTGCATTCAAAGATCACAGTGTAGGAAGGCAGGGCATTTTCCTTTCTTTAGTCCTAAGCCCATTTAGATTATGTGGATAAACTAAGTATCTCATTC
>NW_010420652.1:0-8799 GCF_000710305.1 Buceros rhinoceros silvestris | reverse complement strand
TCCTGCTGTCAACGGTTGGTGAACAAAGAAAAAAAATATATATTCACTCAAACCATTACACTATTCTTCATAAAATCCTATCTTGACTGCATTGTGGCTTTTTTTTTTCCTGTTTTACAAACCTTTGTTTCGTCTTTCTGAAAACCAGTGAACACACATAAAAAGGCATAGAAAAATGTAGAAACCTATGAAGTAAATCCCCAATGTCTTCAAATTCTACAATGAAATCACCACGCTACCAGACAAAACAGGAAAATTCAAAAGAATTGTGTAGCCCAGCCTGTTAGTGAAACACTGAGTCATACAGATAACATGCTGTGAGCACAAAATCTGAGTCTTTTACAGTGAATCTCCATTTTTTCTGTACTTTAGCACAGAACAGAACTCTGGGGGGAGCTATAAGCCTGCCATAAAGAAGAGTGGTGCTACGAGAGACAGATGGGGGAATATTGGTTGAACAGATTTTACTTCTTTGAAACCAAGAGAATTATATAAGCTACCTGATGGCTGTAGAATACTTTTTAATATAAATGTAATTACAGGGTAAGAAGGCTTAGTGATAATGCTTAACGTGTGAGCAGTACAGTTGTTTACATTGTATGCAACTCAGTGTATTTCAGATACTTATATTAATTTCAACAATTAGTCACATACAACCAAAAGATAGAGTCTCCTGTTTCAACAGCATTAATAAATTCTGTATATTTGCTCAGTTATTACTTTGCACTCAGGCATACTTTGCCATAACAATCAATGCTTTTATCCTTTCAAAATGAAACACAAGAATCTCCTGACCTGTGAAAGAATAAGGTTTCCTCTTGCTCAAATCACAAAATTTTAGTACTAAGCCTCATTTGGTCTCAACTTAGTCAACATTAAAACACTTTACTCCAAGACAGTGCTAAACTAAGCTCACATTTGAAAGCCACAGGCATTCCTCAGACTCACCAGGTGACTCCCTAGTTGACCCATAGCTTCAAAGAAGCATAAACTTACTCATTTGTGCCAACCTTGAAATACCCCAGTCTGAGAAAAAAAGATGTTCACTTAAACTCTGTTGTGATCCAGAAAGAAGATAGCAACACATCTATGCTTTATCTAGAGAACACAATCAATTAGGCATTTAATGAACATGCCCAAGATTTCAACTGATTGCTGCTGCCAAAAAAAAAAAAAAAAAACCAAAAAAACCCACACACACCCCCCAACCTTGACATATTTCCCTGTCACTTCTATCAATTCTAGCAGTAGCCTGACCACAGAGTAAGTTGGATCAGTTCATTCATCTAACTGACCTCAAAATTAAATAAACAAAAGATTAGTTTAAGTTGGATTAAAGAGAAAAATCACAAATGCTGGAGAGGGCAGGAATGAGCAGCCAGCATGGAGGGCAGGGCCTTCCCTTCTTTGCAACAGCAGGCTAAAAACAATGATTGGATTTAAACCAAATGAGGAATGACAGGGAGAGGGATACACAGCACACAGACACAATCATCAGGATCAGATCCATTCAAAAACACATCTGGAAGAGTAGTATCTATATGTGGGAACCTATGCTTTTACAAAATTGCATACATAGCTTAAACAATTGCATAGAAATAGGACATAAGGGTGGGTTTATAGAATTGCTTTAGCATTTTATACTGGACAGTCAGTAAGCAAGCAAACAGAAAAAAAATACAAACAGAAGAATCTGTGGAAAAAGAAACTAAAATCCAGACTGGACATTAGAAAACATTTCTGTACAGAGAGGGCAGTCAAACACTGGAACAGGCTTCCTAGAGAGGTGGTCGATGCCCCAAGCCTGTCAATGTTTAAGAGGCATTTGGACAGTAACATGCTTGGTCAGCCCTGGAGTGGTCAGGCAGTCAGACGAGATGATCGTTGTCGGTCTCTTCCAACCAAAAGTACTCCACTCTGTTCTATTTCCCCTTCTCATCTCAAAGCATTAATCATCAGGCTACACTTTGCTCCTAAAATGCTTGCTTTTTTGCTGTGTAGCAACATAGATTCAACATGAGGAAAGGATGCCCCAGCCACTCCAAGTGTGAGCTGTTGCTGGGACAAAGAAGGAAGGAACGAGATTTGTCCATTCCTGAGAAAGAAAAGATGCTCACTTCAATTCCTTCAAGCTGAGGAAGATCTAGAATCCCTTTCCAGGCACTGGTTTAACTACTTGGTTTCCTTTAGTGCAGGGAAGTATTACCATCTTATTCAGTGGCCTTGATTTTAGCAGCAAGTGCTGCTCACTTGGGCATCAGTGCCCTTCAAAGAATTCTTGCTCTGACTATTAGCAGAGAGAGAACCAATCACCTTAAGTCAGAAGGGGGCAAGAGATTTAGACATTCCTCTGCTCAGTATACCCACTGTACAGCAGCTTTCCAGCTTTCCAGGCTAAATACATGGACTTCTTATGTTGTTTAGTTTTTCCCACTGATTTTGCAGATAGCTAACTTCAGTATTAATGTCTTAATTTTCAGACATTGAATAGAGGAAAATTTTTAAACAGATGCCTTACTTCTCAGTGATCAAATACTGAAAAAGGTTAAACACATCTCACCAAAACAATGCCAACATGTGAAACAGCTGCCCTTTAAGTTCTCTCTGGCCCTTCTTTCTCTTCTTCCCTCATTTCTCTGTACTGTTCCTTCATTAAAACCTCCTCTCTGAAGGACAGAAACTTTATTTCTTAGATATCCAGTAATCTCAAATAACTTCCTGCCATGTCTGTAATTTATCCACACTCACTCCATCTCACTTCAAACCAGTTAGAAAACATCTGCTTTCATGTCTGAGCTTCTTTAAAAATAGTAGATAGAAGACAATGGATGACTGTAATACTTCATGAAAAAGCTGAGACACTTTCCAGTGTATGAAATCAGATATACCAACACAAGAGAGGCAAGTAACCCTACCGAAGTCTGATGGAAAGGAAGCAATCTGTCAGACAGACTCAGGTCTAAACTGTTGTTCTCATACAGCCTTTTACAGGCTGTTAGAGATAAACTGTGATGACATCAGTCTTATCAGTAACATCTACCTAATTTTAGAGCTTGACTCAAACATCTCTATAAGTGTTAAGTCAATAATAGAAGAAAACATCAGCAGCCAGGACAACTGAACTGCACAAGGGACAATCCATGAGTGACCACAGTTTATGAAAAAATACCAAAATCACTTATAGTTTACTTAAAATTATCAACTTCAAGTAACAGCAATTCAAGTGCTGTTCCACATCGAGTTCAGTCATCCTTATTAAGGCACCCAGGAAGGAGGCAAGACACCTGGCATGACTGCAGCACTCTGCCTTTAATCCATCTGCATGATGATCAGGCTGTTGTACTTATTTCACTGGGCGCTAACACACACATGGACGATAACTCAATGCTTCGCTATGGCAGTGCTCCTAAGCACATGTAAGAAGATGATATAATCCAGCCTGAGTGACATTTTCTTAGCAGATACCATCTGTTGTGTTTCCATTAAAATTATATAACAAGATATTTAACTTTATGTAGTTTATATTTAGTTACTCGTGAAAGGACTTTGACAGAAAGCCTGTGAGCCTGTGAAACATGCACAGAAGAAATTGTGTTGGCCAATTTTTGTAGGATAGGACATAATAATGGAGAAAATACTAATTTTGGGGCTAGCAAACACTAGCTATTGTGAAGGACCCTAAAAACAAGGCACAGGATGCACAAAAAGACAAATGCCCCTAGACAAAATGAAGAGGGACATGGGGAAGAGCTTTAAGGTGTAACTATCCATCAATGTCTAATGAAAGTTGAAGTGATGGCCTTTTACCAGAGAGTGACTGATTAATCCTTTTTTGTCATCATTAGCAGAGACAAGCATTAAAAAGCTAATGACATAATTAAAAATTCAACAGCATACAAGGAATAAGCACTTTTTTTGTTTTAGAGCCCTTGAACTACTTAGAGCCCAACAACTAAGATATGCGTCTCCTAGGGGTGAATCAAACATTGCACACTGTCACAATTACTTTGTCATTAGGAAATTAATAGCACTTTGTAAAACAATTTTATAAAATGTTATAAATTTACAATCTGTACAAATTGTGCCTTAACACATGTTCTCAGATGCATTATTCAAACACTCTGTCAGCTACTTAGCATGTGTAGATTAGCAATCTTTTTTTCTCCTCTATCCATTTCCTACCAGGTGAAAGCCCAAGAGATCTGCAAGGCATCAAAGTCTCAAGGAGAAGAATAATCTTTACGCTCAGCAGAGTGCCAGGTGATTGCTATTCCAACAAGGGGCAGCCTGGTAAAAACCAAAGATACTGTGTGTTCAATTTGCAGTCAAAAAACATAGTTCAGACTCAAGACAATCAAGAGCGCTCAGTTAAGAATAGGGAGGAGCATACAGATATCTAATGGTTCTCAACAGAGGATGAGATGCCTTTTAATGAGAAGGCATTTTTCATAAGCATTTATGAAAAATCAATGAAGTAACAGCCTGAGTGATTTTCAACTGCTCCGAAAGACGGCACTTAGAAGACTGAAAGAAGAACAAGAGCTCAAAACAAAAATTACCTAAGAAAATTATTTTCTAGACAGAACTCAATGCAACAATTTATCACTTTACTAACAGAGAATAACCTGAAACACTGTTCTGGTAGAAAGAAGAAAAAGAATTTCATAGACAGTTAATAAACTTTTCATAAGTCAATAACACCCCTCCAATTACCTTGAGTAAGAGATACATTCATTTTCTACTTTTCTACTGCAAGTATCTTAAACTATTAATGATTACTCTCACCTGATACTTGATTTAAAGCTGATTTTTCTCATTTATAAAAAGGACAAAAGGATAATGATTTTGTTAGAAATTATGTACCAAATGGAATCTTAGAAGATCTTACAGAAAGGTTTTCTGTCTTTAAGGTTTTACATGGTCTTCTCTCTCTATTGACCTCAGCGAGGTCAGGCAGCTGCTTAACTTCAGCACCCTGTCAAACGGGAACAATTATACTTTCTGCTGCCAAGAAGCTCCAACTGTGATAAACAGCACGATATACCGCACATTAAGGCCTTGACTGTGTACTTCAATCACTTGGTGGGCTGACTTTAAAGGAGTATTACAGGATGCATATTTAAAAAAAAAAAAAAGTTGGATCTTTGGCTGTGTTTACTATACAGCAATGAAAGAGTTGCTTGTTATGTTTGAACTACGGAGACTACAAAAATTTTACAGGACTCAAAAATGAAAATGTTCCTAACCTCAAGTATCTGCCCACCTATGAGGCTGAAGGCTATAATGCCTTGCGTTCTCACAAACGAACTCACACTAGGAAAAAGCATTGCAAATCTATGCACTCAGCTGATCCTCTGACACTGGGGGGAACTCAAGGAGACTGCAGGAAGCTTAGTTAAGCTAAAGGAAGAGGAGCTTCTTCCAGATTGTTTAATCTCTTCAGTACAACTCAAATACAGTTGGAAGAACAACAGCATTTTTCGATTTAATAGCTGTTTAGCTGTTTTCAGTCACTGGAGAATATTCTTTTCTTGTGTACAGATAGCTGTAGGAGACAGATCGTAATGTGGGCATCATAAAGAAACTGGTATCTTTGTTTATAATGTAAATAAATAAAATTATCACAAATAGATTTAGAAGGCTTACATAAACACCAGAAAAATGCAAAGAAAAGAGTTTAAATGCAGAGTTAGAAGTGTACATGCAAAGTTAATTTTGACCATTTGAGTGGGATTTGTCTCACCTAATTTTAGACATCTCTGACAAGAGATGAGCTGGTTGCCCTGGGCTTCCTCGTACCAAATGAAGAGCAAAAAGAACCTTTTCAGGAATGATTCACTGAAGTTATTTTAGATGTCAGCTGTAGAAGTTAGATGAACTACACTCTGTAAGTCCCTGAATACTCCTCCCACCACCCCAATCCCACCTGGACTCCACGCTGAGTATGTCCAGGAGATTACACAAACAGTGTAGACATCTGATGAGGAGAGAGGACAGGATAGAGGTGACCCAACAGACACCCCACTCACACCACATCACCTTACTTCAGTGCTCAGTTTAAGGGGTTTTTTTCCCCCCCCTCCATCCACTGTAAAATTCTTGGTATACTATTTCCTGGGCACCTTGTTCCTTAAGATTCTCATGTCGCACCTCTATTGTAAAAGGTGGGAAGCAGGCATCAAATTGACATTAACAGAAATGAGACAAAAAAGCACCACAATATTTCATATACATTCCGTAGTACAAAGAAGTCAAACTCCTTCATCAAACCAGGATACTCTCCATTTTAATTATGATCTATAATACAGGGCATGAAATTCACAATATATTTTTGACTCACGGCTGATTTCCTCCTACTATCACTGAAACTGAACAACATTAGAAAACTATACTTACAAACTTAGTTAATACATAATAAAAAAATAGAAATGTATAGTAGCACTGGTTGAGAAAAATAATAATCTTTATGATCTCAACTATTTCTATTCCTTGGGTTTTTGTTTTTTTGCTTTTTTTTTTTTTGCTACCTATATTCTTCTGTGAATTATTGTTACTTCCTTGTCTTAGAGGTCTTCAGGTCTTACCTTCCTCATCATTTCTATCTTACCAAAGCTTTGTTAGAAAATTTTCACATACATCTTATCATACAGAATCACTGTTTGGTTATCGTTTATTACTAACACCAAGTATTAGCTATGGCTTGGAACTAACTTCTCTCATGAAATTAATTTAGATGGAAGAGCTACATTTTGCAGAGAGGATGGAACAATGGCTCTAGGAGGCAATTTACATCAAAAAAAGTTCATTATATTTCTTGTTGGAATAGCTACATCTCTTTGGCACAGGTAGAGAAAAGATTTTGGTTTGTTTAAGAATTAAACCTAATTTCTGCAGAATCAGAGCAACGTAATTTCCAAAGCTATATACACACATTAAGTAGACACCTTTATATTAATAAGAGGGGAGGAATTCTTCCAGATATACAATAAGCAATTTGTTTCTATCCATAACCTGTTCCAATGTAGCTATCTGCTCCTCTACTGTATCAATCACACACAGAATTTTCTTCCCAAAGTCTTTTAGGGTGCTAGAAGTGCTACACCACTGAGCATAACAGTGGTAGAGCATACCCCACCTTTCTAACATGGTGGAATCCCATTTTAGATTTCTATGGCCAAATATACCTTCTACTTGCCATCATTTTAGCTAAGAGGTTCTAAAAACAAGTACGTATTTTTCAGTTAACTATACTCTCCTTTCTTGTTCAAAAGGAAATACATATTTTTCCAAAAACTTCATTACAAATGATTTAGCCTTTCAACAAAACAGAAGGGTTAATCAAAGAATCAAAAAGAAAAACTGCACATGGGATCACCAGGTCTATTCTGAATCCAAAGTCAGATCTGTTTGGATAACAAACCAAAAAGAAAACAAAACCCAGAACAAATGAAAGTAGATTAATCAAAAAGCTGATTGATTTATTAGTTTGTTTGCACTTCCCTCATTTTTTTTGAGGGGGAAAAAAAAAAAAAAAACAATGATCTTTATCTTCCGAGAAAACAGTGGTTTGCAATTACTTGGTAATGTTCTGCACCACACCTGCAGCAAACAAGCAGTAGGAAAAGCCTGGAATTCAGATCCATTTAGGATTTGGGGTATTTTCATACTTCTGTTATAATTCACTGATTTTTTTTTAATTTATTTTAATTTGTAATCTGACACCATTTAGATAAAACGATTGTGAGAAAGATGATAAGGAAAAGATATTATCAATACTAAAATATAAGAAATTGATCTTTCAGATACCTGGGAAGCAGCAACATCTTATTTTTAAATGAAAATCTAGATCAAACTATTTCAATTGCTCTGAGAAACAGGACCCTTTCAAAAACAAGTACCTTTTCTTGAAAAGGAGTTGAATTACCACTGTTGTGAAGGAAAATCCGAATCACCAAGAACATCCATTTTAAAAAATAAAGGAAAAGTAACAATTCTTTAAAATTCTAAATAGTTTGTATTAACTGGAAGAATTGTTTATATTTAGCCAATATTTACATGGAATAGGGCTTGGTTTTTTTATAAGATACTATTTTTATTAAACAGAGTAACCAATAGGTCATTTCCAACACAAATTACAGTTCACAACACGGGAACCCCTGATTACGTGTTTATTACATCTAGGGAGAGTCCAAGTAGAAGTGAGAAGCCACCGTAAGATCATAGTTACAGCCACATATAGAACTGAAGGTCACAACATTCAGATGCAAGAGGTATTACCACACAGTGATTGTTCCATTGAACAACAGACTTACATAAGAAATTCATTATAAAAACTAAGAAAAAAAAACCCAACAGCAGAATAAGACTCTAGCAGGTTGCTTACCAATATCAATATATTTTGGGTCCAAGGGAGTGCCAATAGAGTTGCAGAGAACCAGCATATACTGTAGAGAAATAAAAGTGTCATTATTACCACATTTCTTGTAAATTATAAACATGCAAGGTTTTCTGTGAAGGTTTATCTCATAGGTTTATCTCATATTTCACACAATCTAATGCTGATCAACAACAGAAAACAGAGAGTTTGTGACTGCACTAAACAAAGCAGCATAAGCACAAGAGAAAAGAGATACTTGCCAATTAACACTGAAAAGGAAGCCAAGCACAAAACAGGAAAATGACCAGCTGTTTTAAGCAAAGGAGCAAATCTACCAGACAAATATACTATAATAAAAATATAATAATAAAATAAATATCTATAATAAAATAATTAAATATCATAAAATAATATAATAAAAT
>NW_010420651.1:1991-4425 GCF_000710305.1 Buceros rhinoceros silvestris | reverse complement strand
ATATATACAAGAGTGATATTAAAATGATTGCCTAGTTGATTTTTTTCCTACTTTTCTATTGCTAATCATAAAACAGAGGGAAAGTGTTAACCAAAAGGAAGTGTTAATAGTTTTTTCTGTGAAATATCTTCTTCTAATGACATTTCCAACTCATCTGAGACCCACTAGAGTTCCAGGCAGGTTAGAATATCTGGTAATGCTGCTTTGTGGTTGTGGTTCCAAGCAGGTTTTAATGCTCTTGCTGATACCATATAAATACTCCAAGAAGACTTACACTTGAAACCAGTTAAAAAAAATCAACTGAGTCATTTGGGTCTATATTACCCTTTGTTGTTGCTGTAAAAGATAACACAGCACTTCTTTAAATATATGTTTCCTGTCTCTCATAAAAATCTTGGCTCTTAGTTTTCTTTCATGTTAGCAGAAGAGACTGGTTCCAAATGACATTAAGAATCAAAGAAGCTCAGCAAATTAAGGTGCCTTGAAAAACCTGTCAAATAAATCCCGTGTAATGGATTGTTTGGTCTTGATAGTGAAACAAAACAAACAAAAACAACATCCCGTATCTGCTAAAGTTTCAGTATGGTGCTGGAATGGAGGTCAGAGTTTCCTCGATATGAAAAGGAATCCTGTTACGAGGATAAGTAATCAACCACCTGGGAGAATATAAAACTAAAACGAGAGGTGTCCACGGAGACGCAGCAGTGCTGCCAAGTTAAAGATTTAAATCCAAATAAAATATTACAGTAGTCTCAGGTGATAGCATCCATAGAATTTTGGACCTCATTAGGGGAATTGAAAAGCTTAGAGCTGTTTCCAGTAATAACACTCAATTTAGTTGGTTAAATTAAAGCCAAACTAATCTCCTTTCCATGATGTGTTTGAGCAAGTTGTAGAAAACTCTCCCATCAGTTTTCTTGTAGGAGAGAGAGAAGTCTCATATAAATAGTACTGCAAGACTGATCTCAAACTCTTTTCACTAAACTGGCAATTCCCATTTACACTTTGGTGTGGTCGTATCTCTTCACATATTAAACAAATCTAAGGCCTCACTGTTTCATCTTTCATCAGATCTTATAAAATTCTGGAGAGTGTTTGGGTTCATAAGTGTCAGCTTTACTCTTGTAAAGAAAGTGGTGAGTTCATGATTTCAACAGAAGCTGATGGAATTTGGTTTGAAAGAACAGGAGTAGAGTTTTCCTTTTCATGTGGCGTCCTTGGTGTTTTTTCATGTAGTCCTCAACCACTTATAAAGATTCTTAGTAAACATTTAACTAGCCAAAATCAAAATGAAGAAATTACTTTAAAACATGTTCCATTCATTAGAAATCAGTATTAAACAAAAAATGAACCACACTAAGCAAAAGCTGTACTTCATAATTCAAGGAATGCTAAATACAGAAAATGTCTCTGTACAGTGTATGTGAATGTCCTTCAGCAAAGCTTTTCCTATGAACCATGCTCACAACTCATCAGTCATATTAGAAATTCCAGTATATATTGGTGATTAAATTTAAACAGTCATGGTCTAGCTGGCCTTACACAGTCTTTTTCCTCTCACTCTTTGTATTTTTCCACAACTCTTGTGCAACAAATGTCAGTGGCATAGCAAATTTGTTTTTCCAATTTTCCTCCATATTTTTAATTACAAATATATATATCCCACCAAATAAATTGTGTGAAGAGTTTTCTCTGAAGAATACTCACAAACAGATTGAAAGCTTATTGGTAAGATCCATAGACTGTGGCAACAAAGGGAACCTTGTGGTTGGTGTCTACTATGGACTGCCTGATCAAGGGGAGACTATTGACAAAGCCTTCTTACTCCAGCTACAGGAATCTTTGGGCTTGCAGGCCCTTGTTGTCCTGCTAGGGGACTTCAACCACCCTGACGTCTGCTGGAGAAGGAGCACGGCAAGCTGTAGGCAACCCAGGAGGCTCTTAGAGTGCAGCAAGAATGACTTCTTAAGCCAGGTAATAGACAGCCCCACCAGAGGGCAAGAGATACTGGACCTGAGGATCACCAGTGCAAGTGAGCTCACAGCTGATGAGCAAAATTCTTGCTCTTCAAGGAGTTAGTAAATAGGATCCCCTGGGAATGGCTCTCGGGGACAAAGGAGCAGAACAGAACCGGCAGATCTTTAAGAATGTTTTCCATAAAGCACAAGAGCTCTTGATCCCAAGGTGTGGGAGATCAGGCAAGGAAGGGAAGAGACCAGCTTGGCTGAGTTGAGACCTGTTGGGCAAGAAGCAAATGCACAGGCAGTGGAAGCAGGACAGGTATCCCAGGGAGAAGATTAGAAAGGCTAAATCCCAGCTTGAGCTTAGTATGGCCACTGCCATAAAAGACAACAAAAAATGTTTCTATAAATACATTAACAGCAAAAGGAGAGCTAAAGAGGGTCTCCATCCTTTGCTGGATGTGGGGGGGGGG
>NW_010420651.1:863-1854 GCF_000710305.1 Buceros rhinoceros silvestris | reverse complement strand
CTTGTGCGGGATGTGGGGGGGGGGAGGGAGGGGCGGTTGTGAAACATAGGATGAGGAAAAGGTTGAGGTCCTGAATGCTACCTTTGCCTCAGTAGGACCAGCTCACTGAGTGCTTAGCCTCTTGAACCAGAAGGTAGAGATAGGGAGTGGAATCAAGGCCCCATAATCCACGAGGGAACCATAAATGAACTACTGCACCAATCAGATGTGGGATCCACCCAAGTGTTCTGAAGCAGCTGGCTGAAGTGCTCATCAAGCCACTTTCCACGATCTACCAGCAGTCCTGGCTAACGGAGGTTAGCCAATGTGATACCCACCTACAAGAAAGGCCCAGCAGGACGACCCAGGGAACTACAGGACTGTCATTCTTACCTTGGTGCTGCGGAAAGTCATGGAGCAGTTCATCTTGAGTGCCATCACTCAGCATGTACAAGACAACCAGGTGATCAGGCCCAGTCAGCAGGGGTTTATGGAGGGCAGGTCCTGTTTGACTAACTTGATCTTCTTCTATGACAAGGTGACCCACTTAGTGGATGAGGGAAGAGCTGTGGATGTTGTCTACCTAGACTTCAGTAAAGCCTTTGACACCATTTCCCACAGTATCCTCCTGGAGAAACTGGCTGCTCATGGCTTGGATGAGTGTACTCTCTTCTGGATAAAAAACTGGCTGGATGACCTTGCCCAGAGAGTGGTGGTGAATGGAGTTAAATCCAGTTGGCAGCTGGTCACCAGTGGTGTCCCCCAGAGCTCAGTATTGGGGACTGTTCTTTTTAACATCTTTATCAATGATCTGGATGAGGGGGTTGAGTGCACTCTCAGTAAGTTTGCAGATGACACCAAGTTTGGTCGGTGCGTTGATCTCTGTGAAAGTCAGGAGGTTCTACAGAGGGATCTGGCCAGGCTGGATCGATGGGCTGAGGCCAATTGTACAAAATTCAACAAGGCCAAGTGCTGAGTCCTGCACTTGGGTCCCCTGCAACATTACAGTCTC
>NW_010420651.1:0-612 GCF_000710305.1 Buceros rhinoceros silvestris | reverse complement strand
GCAGTGTGCCCAGGTGGCCAAGAAGGCCAACAGCATCCTGGCTTGTATCAGCAATGGTGTGGCCAGCAGGAGCAGGGAAGTGATTGTACCGCTGTACTTGGCACTGGTGAGACCACATCTTGAGTACTGTGCCCAGTTTTGCGTCCCTCACTCCAAGAAGGACATTGAGATGCTGGAGCATGTTCAGAAGCTGGTGAAGGGTCTGGAGAGCAAGTCTGATGAGGAGTGGCTGAGGGAACTGAGGTTGTTTACTCTGGAGAAAAGGAGGCTCGGGGAGACCTTATTGCTCTCTATAACTACCTGAGAGGAGGTTGTAGTGAGGTGGGGGTTGGTCTCTTCTCCCATGTGACAAGGGCTATCAATATAGGCTGGGGGATGATGTGATTGAGAGCATCCCTTTAGAGAAAGACTTGGGGGATGAAAGGCTGGACATGAGCTGGCAATGTGTGCTTGCAATACAGAAAGCCAATGGTATCCTGGGCTGTACCAAAAGATGTGTTGCCAGCAGGTCTAACAAGGTGATCCTGCCCTCTAGACCACTCTGGAGTTCCATCTGGAGCTCTGGTCCAGCTCTGGAGCAGTCAGCATAGGAAAGACATGGACCTGTTGGAG
>NW_010420650.1:2621-3293 GCF_000710305.1 Buceros rhinoceros silvestris | reverse complement strand
GTGGTCCCGACCTTGCTGCCGAGTGTCACGGACAGCGGACAAACCTCTCCAGCTCCGGGGCTGACGGGCTGCCCCCGCTTAGCCCCTACCCAGGGCTAAACCACAGCAGTTGCTCTGTCACCCTCCGGCCGAGAAGCGGGAACGGCAAAAGGAGAGGAGACCAGCGGGTTGAAACGAAAATGGGTTTAATGAGACAGCCAAACGGATGTTAATGTTAATGCCAACAGGACATCACAGCTGGTGAAGGGTCTAGAGCATGAGCCATTTCTCATCCTATTTACCTCAACCCTCTTCCCCTTTCCAAGACCCTTTGCACTTGGCGGACGGCACCAGCTCAGACCTGAATCACCTGCAAACGTGCTGCTCACCAGAGGAGAGGCCAAAGGCTGGGAAAAGCCCTACAAGCAGAAGCCGCAGACTGACCACAGGCCCCACGGAACGTCATCAGAAACCACCGAGACTGGGATGCTGTTAGCACCCAGCCCTGCAGGACTGGGAAAGCCCCCGTGGCTCTGCTGCTGGGCTGCCGTGAGCAGGTGGTGCTCTGCTCCGGCGTGCTCCTCCTGCCCAGCACCTCTCCCAAGCGGTGCTGCCCCAGCTTTGAGGGCTACGAACAGGAGGCAGCAGAGCTGCCAAATGTGGCCATTCAACCAGCCTGTGGCTGGGGGAGCC
>NW_010420650.1:1375-2254 GCF_000710305.1 Buceros rhinoceros silvestris | reverse complement strand
AAGCCAGGCAGTGAGAACCGCTTAAGCCCCTGAGCCCCCTGCTTGGGTCCTCTTGGATGCAGAAAAGCAGGTCAGGCTCCACTGAAGATCCAGTCCCTCCAGGCTGTTAGCTGCACTAGTGGCACTATTTATCTTGCCTTTAAGGGCCGTAAGAGGAACAAAACCTAGTTTCTACTTTTATTATACAGTTTAATACAGTCGTTGATATAGCAGAAGCAGGAGGAGCCAACATGCAAAGTAACTAAAGTCACTAGGGACTCAGGAAAGATCACCCACAGCTCAGCCGACGTCAGGAACTGCTCTTTCACAACAGCGACGCAGGTGTGTCTCTGGAGCCCGTGTCCCTACGTCCTGCTGCTCAGCCGTGCCCCACTGACTGAGGAGCCGATGGCAACACCAGACCAACATACAACGCTGAGGAGAAGGGGGCTGGTCTCTGATTTTGTCTTTTGATGAGTCGAGCCAGTTCTCTGGTGAGAGTCTAGCACACTTTGAAACCAGGAGACCACCTCGAATCTTGTCTCTGCTGGCAGCGTGCAGAGTGAAGGAATCCTTCAGGCAGAGGCGATGGCTCTGACAGCAAGTCGGGAGACGAAGCGCAGGTATTTGGCTGCAGTTTACCTGTTCCACAGAGCTGGGACCTCCTGGAGTCAACAGGTCTTTTCAATGGAGACTAAAGATTTCCGACAACGCAAGAGAAATCTTTGCAAACAAGTAGAAATTGAAGTCCCAGTGAAGAAAGAGGTGCCTCAGGCCTGGCGGAACAAAACCCCACCCAGCTCCCTCACGGCAGTTCGTCTGCAGAGACACTATGTCCTCCTGCACCTCTTCCTTTGGCAGGCCCCTGCGTCCGAGCCGCCGGGGGTACCTGAGGCGCTT
>NW_010420650.1:0-1298 GCF_000710305.1 Buceros rhinoceros silvestris | reverse complement strand
TCTGCGTCCGAGCCGCAGGAGCTATCTGAGTCGCTTCCTGACGAGGAGGAGGAGGAGGGCTTTGAGGTGCTATAGTTCATGCTCAAGACCCACCCCAGTTTGTTGTGTAGCACCTGCTTGAGTCCTGGTGGCAACGGCAGCACCTCCAGCGTGTCCACGTAGTCGGGCAGGAGCTGGCGCAGGCGGTAGCAGCAGAGGTACTGGAGGGAGGTGCAGCTGGCGCAGGAGCGGATCACCTTCATGCTGCTCTTGGCCGCCGTCGAGCACACCATGGGGTAAAACTTCTTGTTCTGCAGCTTCGTGGCTGCAACCCCTGCCAGGGAACAGCATCGAGGTGGGGGCACGTTAGCTGTGATAAGGTGATCTCCCTCCTCCCAGCGACCCCGGACCGATTAACTTCGGAGCTGTTGGAAATCAGCCTTTTGAAATCCCAGCCTGATCAAACAACAACTGGAACCTCCCCATCCTGCTGCTCCCCCGCTCCCTGTCCCTCTGCCACCAGGCCGTGGCGCCCGCCCTCCTTCTTACCGATGCACTTGCGGTTTTTGAAGAACGTGAGGGTCCCGTGCCACGTGTCCAAGTGCACCCCGATGATGGAGCCTTGGCCAAAGCGCGAAGAGAAGTTTGTTTTGTCTCCCTTGTGATGCAGGAGTCCTTAAAACACAACCACTGGCAGTCAGCAGAAAGCCCATGCTCCACGAATTCATCCCAGCTCCCACACTGCAAGTTCCCACTGATACAGCCAAAAGAAAATCCTTCGGTGTCTGATCCCTGCCCTCCCACCCTCGAGCAGGTGACAGAAAGGTGGAGGTTGAGGTTCAGCAATACCGGAGCACATGCAGCAGCACCAGACGCCCACCAGTGACCTGCACCCAGCAATCCCAGCGCCCTGGGAGGTCACACTCTGGTTCTGAGGGCCCCGAGAGCTGCAGGCAGCCACTCCACTTGCTGTTACCAAAAGGACTCAGAACTCTGGTGGCCTTTTTTAGCCTCAAGCCCCTTCAGATCATCTAATTCTCAACTCCTCACGGCTGAAGAGTTGTGCCTACTGCTGCCCTTCCAGACGTCCTGCCCTCTGCCACCGCCCTGGCCCGCGTTACCTGTGTAGGACAGTCCCCAGCTGTCCTCGTCCTTGCCCAGCAGGCTGCAGAAGGTGTGGCGATACTTGTCCAGATTCACATCCGATGTCCCGATTCCCACCATCTTGGAGGCAACACCAGGGAGGAGAACACAAGCTTAGCATCTTTGCAACCAAACACAACCGAGACACCACCTCCAGCTCTCTCCACAACCTGGGC
>NW_010420649.1:0-1279 GCF_000710305.1 Buceros rhinoceros silvestris | reverse complement strand
TGGATCCCTGGGACCAGCATTTGGCTGCTGATGCAAGTCACCGAATGCACCTGCCCATGTCCTAAACCCTTTAGGTCTTCCTCTCACTGGGCACTGGCTTCAGGTCAAGCAGCACAGAACGAGCCCCAGTGCAGCTCATCATCTTGAGGGCCACACAGCTCTGCTTGCTGCTGACTCAGGTCACACCAGGCTCATTGTGAGAGGCCACAAGCACTGAGCACTTTGTAAAGTTTTAGTTCACACAGTCCCCAGGAATAGCCACTCTGGACAGCAGAGTAGTGCTCCTCTTGAAAGGAACCTGCTCCTTTCCCCCCGGGCATCAGAAGAACCAGCATCTGCTGCCTCTGGTCTCCCCCTTCTCTCCATGTGACTCCCTGCTTTGCCTTTGCACTCCAAACCTACTTCAGACTCTCACAAAATGCTCACCCTTCCAAGGAGGAAGGGAGGATAACAAGCCCCAGCCCTCTGCAGAGCATGACACCCACCTGCTCAAGACCACGACCACTGCACCCCAGAGCCTGCCCCAGCAAGCCACCTGGACTGGTTCTACTACAGGTCGGGGCAGAGAGCCCGGCCTCCAGGAGAAACTCTGCTCATGTATGGGCTCATTCCCAGTCCTTGTGCTCAGACAAAACCCAAGTTGCAACATAGCAAGGACAAATCTGCTGGGTTCATTCACCTCAAGCCAGCCTTACCCACACATCCACCTCACCTGTGCCTCAGAATTGCAGCCCCACACCCCACTGCAGGAGAAGCCCCACCATGGCTTCACACCTCTGTACAAGGCTGCTGCAAAGAGTTCACAGCACAGCCCTGGCTCTCCACATGCAGTTGAGGGAGAGTGTGCAGAGCTCCCCCATCTTCTCATACTCAGCCAAGCATCAATCTTCAGCTCTCCAAAACAACTGAGCCTCAAGTCCCCCCCTCCACCACCCCATCTACTCAGGGTGGTGGCAGCAGTTTGCCCTCACCAGAGCACTGGGGAAGGAAGAATTACCCAACACCTTCACATCCAGGCATCCCAGCACAAACCCCTTGAGCCCCATATTCCTGCATCTAGCCCTAGACCACACAGCCTTCTTCCCTGTTTCACTGTCCCCTTCTGCTCCTCCAGAGACCTTCACTTGACCCCAGTTCCCCTTCCAAAAACCCCAGCTATGTTCCACAACACCTCCACCCCCTCAACACCTAACACACACCCTCAATATCACCTCCTCCACCCAATCCACTTTCCACCCACTCACTTTTATAGGGGAGCAGGATCCTCCCTCAAATAACA
>NW_010420648.1:18875-37818 GCF_000710305.1 Buceros rhinoceros silvestris | reverse complement strand
GGGGCCGCCCATCCCGGGAGAGGGAAGAGAGACAGCCTCAAACCGCGCAGTGCAGCGCGAAGCGCTTGCTAGCCACCCGCTAGCGATGGAGTCCCTCCCCCAGGGGCAGGAACCCGCTGAATACGCGAGCCCTTTCGTCCCGGAGGCGTTACCACCGTCACGAGAAAGGTCCTGTCGCTGTCTGCGTTGTTTGGCCCACTGCGACGTTCTCAAGACCTCTGTGGAGTCAGGCCCGACCTGATGGCTGCTAATGTTTTCTTGTTGTTGGACCCCTAAAAAGTTTTGAAGGGAAGACAGAGTATACATAGAGTGAATTTAAACCCGCTTACGTGGTGCCTGGCTGGCTTTCATGGGCACTTGGTAAAACGCGGTTTACTGACTGACTACCGCCTAATACCTGAAGACAGGATTGAGCAGAGAGTGCAGGCTGCACAGCACCATTTTTCTGGGGATTAAATACAGCTTCTGGCAGAGCAGTCTCCCACGTCAGTTAACTTCTGCTAAGTAGTGCCAACTATCAATAATACACTGGTCTTCCAAGTATATGGTACAATAACCAAGTCTCGCAGACCCATCTAACCAAGGCTGAAGAAAGTCAGCTAGCATCACGTTTCTCTGGAACAAGTATTATGTGAAACGTGCAAGTTTAAACTTTATTATGCTCAGTCTTAAATACCTGGTTTGCTAAGGGTGAAGAGTTCACATCAGCAGCCAACATGGCTCACCTGATGTGCGTTAGCCCAGAGAATCAGCAGGGCACCTGAAAAGTGCTTGTGGGGGATTTTATTATGCTAAGGCCATATGAGGTGGAACGTCACTAATTATTTATCTCAGAGTTGAATGAGACTAACAATTTACAAGAAGGATTAACCCCCCCTTAAATGAATGACATGATACAACTATTGCGTCTCGTATTGAATCAAGGAACTGTAATAGACTCAAAAGAAATAGGGTTAAAAAAAAAGATTCAAAAGAAATAAAGTCAAATCATAAGCCACGAGTTGACTGGAACAAGGAGAAAGGTGTATTTTTACCAGAGACCTTATTTTTAACACTGTGTAGATGACCCAGTCACGTCATAGAGGAGACTACTCTGCTGAACACTTCCAGTCCATCTGGATGGTAGCTGATTTCATTCTTGAAAACAGAGTAGATTCAGATGTTACACTTTGTGCCCCATCTCTGGGTTGGAACAAGATATACTCGTTTAAAATTAGTGCTGAGACTATGAAAGAGCTTAGAAATGCAAAGGATTTTCTCTGTCTTGATAAGAGACAGTCATTTCCCTTATTCCCACTCATGCTCTGTGATGCAATTCTAAAAGAGCATTCCCCTATTCTCTTCCCAGTCCAAATTGGGAATTGAGAATGACTCAGCATTTGAGTAAACCACGTTTTTCGTTATTAAATGGGGGTACTTTCTAGACATTCAAGACCCAATATTAATCTTGCCTGTGGAAGGAAGTGCACTGAAGTAAGCAGAAAAGTGAAGAGAGACTCAGGCCCCAAAGCCCTTTAAGAAGGAAGTCTAGATGGATTTAAAATGCGAGAAGTTTCAAGATGATTCTTTTGAAAGGAAAGGTGCTATGTCACAGCTAGTCAAAGGTATGCTCACAGGGTAAAACCTGTATGAACAAGTACCAGGAAGTCAGACAAGGTGGAAAAGTTCCAAACTTAAGGAGATTTACCTGGTGGGTTTATTTTAAAAGGACACATTATCAAGTACTCAGTCTCAGCTTTCCCTGTGAAATCCTAATCAGCTTCCACAAACATCTAGATTTTTAAAGAAAATCCTCTTCTCAATTATATTTAAAGCATAAATTTGTCTTCCTTGTAACTTAACACCGTAACAGAAATGTTATTTCTACTGAACTCCACAACAGTACCAGGCTGTAAGTCCATGGTTTGGTAAAATTATCTCCACAGGATGCTCTAGAGAAATTAACTGCTTTAAAGAACTGGCTTCTCACCTGAAGAGCCAAATGAGCAGTTACTTCTCTATAGACTCAAGTGTGAGTGGTTTACAGCAATGAAGTAGTGCCTCTGGCCTGGATAACACAGGTTTGTACTGTTACCACCAAGATACTCCAGTACTTGGACAATAGCAGCTCACAAATGAAGAGCAGATGAGTAAAGCTGAACCCAAAGGAGCAAATGCTTCTGTTCTTGAGCTGAGGGAGACAATGTGACCTGTTTCTAGCCATGCTGATGTCTCTGGTAGCTGGGAAGGTGCATCGGAGGTAAGGCTTTCTGGTTGTATGCTTTCCCAGGCAGCTTAACCTCTGTAAGGTTGTGTATGTTTAAGTTTCCTGATATGTAAATACAGCCTAGGAGTTGTGTATACTCCCAGCGCAAAGCTAGCAGAGAACATACAGAGGTCGCTTTCTGAGGTCAGAAATCTTTGGCCCCAGAACTTTTTAATCCTGTAACTAATACTGATTCTCCTCAAGAACAAAGTGTTCTTTCTGAGAATTAAGCTTTATTTCTCCAGGGATGTCTGAAAACAGTTGAACGTATAAGACTGGCAGAGATTTTTAAAATAATCACTTTTCCTTTAATTGGTATGACTGAATTGGAAAAAAATAATGGATGTTTCCTACTTTATTTCTTCCCTGTTTCTGAGGCATTTATTGGAATCAGGACAGGATCTTTTCATTCCCTTTGACGTAGTAGCTTTGATCTTAAAACAGGAAGAGATAAGGGAAAGTCTAAAATAGCTACTGAGCGACACTTCCTTTTAAAGCTTTCAGATGCCTGTTTTCATTGGCCTTGTAGGCCATACTATCCAAATTTCTTTCTGGTTAATCTATTAATTCTTTATAATCCAGGAGTTCTAATTTAAACAGTGATTTGCCTTGGATAGTAGCCAGTGATTGTCTTGCAGATGCTCTAGTCCTGGTAGAGGTTATCAATGTTTGGCCAACATTTGGTGTTGGCATTGCTGTTATCTTCAGCAGCTTGAATCCACCAGGAACATAAGAAGATGATATGCCTAAAATTTTGTTTCATGTTTTTAAGCTAGTGTGTCATTCTGAGACAGAATGTAAACCAAGCTTTAATGAAATAGACAATAGAAGATGTATAAAAAAATTCTCGAAATAGCCAAAGTACATGTGCAAAGCCAGCCAATTTGACCTGCAGCTAGAGCAGGGTCTTGAGTTCAATGATGCTGCTGAATCCCTATGTCGCAGTATACATGAGAAGTACTTTTTGTAATCTTTACTGTTTTCTGGTAGATGATGACCTGGCCTCAATTCATTATGTATTTCATCAGCACTTAGATGGACACAGCAACAGCTTGCAAAACTCAGAACAGTGTGGTGTCTCCTGTAATTACACAAGTCATATCCCGAACGTACCTTTCACTTGCTTCCTACAGAATGACAAATCAGATATTGGATCTCGTGTTACCTCCAAAGTGGTTCACACCTGTAGCTATGCTAAAAGACCGAATTTCTAGTGGATTGGGTAAAAGTGCCAGAGCTCAAGCTGGAGAAGATTTCAGGAGTGAGTAGCTGTTGGGGAGGGGAAAAAATAGCTTCGGTAGACTTAAGAGAACCATGAGGCTGTAGACATGACCGGTATGTATAATTAACAGAGAAAGGGGAACCTTTGGATCAAGCTAGAAGTAAACAAGAAGACAAAATGTAAAAAAATACAGAAGTGGTCATGAAACCTTGAATAGGATATTACTAGGGGTAAGCACTAATCTGAACAATCTGAATAGTGGTGTGAGTGAACCTGTATTTCTATGTGATAACTGACTTCTGTGCATAAGATCCAGACATTGGTAAGTAACATAACAGGTTAGCTTGGTCCTATGCTCCGAGTGGGGAGATTATCAGCTTGCCTTTTCTGTATTTTCACTTCCACAGTTCCATAACTATGGAATTATTCTGGCGTAAATAGCTGACAGATACAGTTATGAATCTACTTTAATCTCTTCTTCCTTGAAGTAAGCCTGCCAGTTAGTTTAGAAAATAAATCTAGGCGTAAACACTCACGTTAGGTGTTATGATAACAACTTTAACTCTGACATAATCTGCTTTGTTTTCATGTATGGCTGCTAAATGTTTACTGTTATAGCTATGATATTCTCTAGGTTATCACTTATTAAAAACATGGAAAGAACCAAGCAGTGAAGGCAATTTTAGGTACAGCAATTTTGAAGTGGTTAGCCTAGCCTCCCTTCATTTTGGCTGTGTAATGCCAGGCCTCTTTCTTTCCTTTTACTCCGGCAGGTAGCAAGGAGCATTTCACAGCAAACCTTTCAGTTACACTGCAAATGGTGCTTTATATATTATGTATAAACTTGCTGCAAGGTAGCTGCTCTGACTGGAGGAGTATGCAGAGCGCTGTGAGAAGCTGTTAGCTGACTTGCTTGCCTGGGCCTTGAAGCTGCTTCATGCCTAAGATAACACTGCTCCAAAAGTGTTGCCTGGGCTGGTCCTACTTACCAGTCCAGGTTTAGCAGTTGAGCTAGGTAATAGATTACAACAGTATGTACGTGTATTCTCAGAATATAAATGGTTGTGTTTACAGGGACTATTTGTGGGACCGTTAGTGGTAAGTAGCACTGTATTGATGTGAAGGACATGCACCGTAGAGACAGAAGCAAATAGCTGTAGCAAGTAGAGTCACAGTTAGGAGTTGTGCTTTCTGGTAATAAATTTAGTAATCTGCCAGTTAGCTCTTCTAACCTAGTACAGATTGTGAGTCATTCACTCTTCTGTGTCTCAGCTACCTAACATCTTGGCCAGAGAGATGGGGTTTTGCCATTTGAGTTCAGTGGCAGCAGGCTTTTACCAGTCCACTGCATTCACTCCCTTCTCTCCCCGCCTACTGTCCCTGTGTAACAATTAATACTGCACTGTGGTCAGTATTTTGTATGTGAGTGGGTTGATTTATCATCTTCGTAGTCTTTTGTGTATCTGAATTATATATACTTTTATCTGATTACACCCATCAGAACCCAGTTCAGCAGCCCAGTTGTTTTCCCAAGAGACATAAGTTCTTCCCATTACATCACTGCATCTTTAGAGCCTCAGCAATCACAGAATCATCTGGTTGGGAGAGACCTTTCAGATCATCGAGTCCAACTGTTCACCCTACACTGCCAGGGTCCCTAAACCGTGTGCCTCATCAATGCTTTACCTTTTAGCTAATGCAAACAAGAGCAGCTGTTTGATTCTTGTTGTCTTTGTTATTCTGTTAATAGTCACTTTCATTAAATATATGCTCAATTCAATTTATGAGGTCATTTTGGGACAGGTGTACTGAGTAGGACCAATGTGAATGCTGTAGAGAAAGCAGAATTTAGCTAACTTGATTATATATTGTTGCAATTTTATGCTGTAGCAGCTCCTTAAGAGAGCAGAGAAAAGACTTTCTAGATAGCTAAGCACCGCACAAATACATAGGAAAGAGATTTCCTCTGCCACAGAACTCTCAACGTCTAAATATATAATGGAAAACAGATTATGTAAGCATGAAGTGGCACTCATTGCTGTTTGAATTTGTGCAATGATTCACTTAAGTCTTCTGCTCAACTGTAAGTAGAGGTAAGGTCTCATTTCCTGAACTGTTTCTGTTGCAAATTTTAAGCCTTTACCATAATTTGTGATATTCTTCTTAAAATACCAGTCCTGGAATCTCTGGATATGTGGCTAGTTTTCTCTTAGGTTTTGATGAAAACTTTAAAGTAATATTTAAGAAACCCCAAAGTATCAATGTTTAAAAGGTTTCTTTTAAATTGATGTGATTCTCTTTAGGCAAATCCTGTGGATTTAGTGGACTTTATTTATAATTTTGTGATGATGGAGAGGTTAATAACAGTGAGTGGTGAGCTAAGACAAATCACTTGTGTAATGGATCAGGCTTTCTAAAAATAGAAGATTATAAAAGAATATTTAGAGGGCACTATGAAAGGCAAGTTGTTTCAAGGACTTGGTTTAATAAAAGCTCGTGATCTCAATCTTTGTTCCAGAGCTGAGAGGACTAGAAACTTTTTTAACGAAAATATTCTGTACTTAAACTTGCAACATCAGAAAAAGTACAGGTGCTATCTAAGATAGTGATAAGATGCAAGAGAGTATTGCATAGCAAGAAAAAGAGCCCTGTGAGAGAGCAGGGTTTCAGGAAAAGAGAGGGACCTCATTCAGTATTCTACTGTACACAAGAAAAGCAATGAGTGATAGTGGAGGAAGCAAAGTGTTCTCTTTATCCTAGTTTCTTTCTGAGTTCCTCTCTTAATTTAGTGTTTGGAAGCTGAAGCCTGGGTGATAATGGGACAGAGGTTTTTTTATTCTTTCTCTACCCTCTGTAAAAGCGTGGTGCAGAGGCTTTTAAGCTATAAATAAACATCCCAGCACCAAAGCCAGAACGGTATGATCATGCAATTCTGTTGCTGTTCCCAAGCACGTTGTCTTGGATGCTTACGTGGCCTGCCTTGCATTCAAGCAAAGGATCCCCACACAATGATACCGCACATTAGGGATGTGGCTCAGGGTCTCTGTGCTGCCGAGACCTGGCCTAAAAGTGCACGTGACTTTTCTCACCTCAGGGTAGGGAAATGGAGTTGCAAAGTCTTTAAATGTTGCTGTTTACCTAGACATCCAAATAAGAATATAAGACTACTGTTTAAGCCCTTGGGTGTATTTACAACAGCTCTTTCCAGCTTTAAGCGTTGTGTTGCCAACAGTTGGCTGCACCCAAAGACACTCCCCTAGATAGCATAGTGAGAACTTGGTGTATTCAGATCAACAGCAAACTCTCACTGACCTACCTGGGTGCAGGACTGGCAGCTCAGGGAGAATCCCTGCCTTCTCTACAGACTTGGAAAGCATTCTGACAGTGGCTTGTGGTTGAAAATAGTAATGCTGGGCAACATCTCCAAAATGGTTCAAGTGTTTCCTTGAAGCAAGACTTAGCTTTGCAAGCTGTATATGGGTCTGCAAGAAGATAAAGGTGGGTGTCATGACAACTTTATGAATGCTACTGGGTAGATGAATATGCCTACACTATCACTTAGAATCTGTATGTGCCATATTTGGGCAATTCATATGGCCCTGGAGCCCACTGGATCTTGCTCCATCCCGTAAGAATGCTCGGAGGAGATGGTTGTGAAGAAACTCATCTGTCATTGGATGACACTAGAGGACCCACCTGACTAGAAAAATTGGACATGTTGGTATAGTACTTGCTATTTTGAAAACATTTGACCCCATTGACTTCAGCTGCAGATGTGAGTGGTTTTTAGTACTTCTGCAATCAGACTTCAGTGTCCAAGTTAAGCACCTAGAAAATGAGGAACACTGACTACCTGTGAAAAGATTGGTTTAAGTGATGTGACTAGCATCACACAGGAGCTCTGGCGCAGGACAGGAGACATTACAGCTTACTTGGTCAGGATTAAGGATATGATCCTGTCTCTTCCAGCAGTAACCTGCTTGTTTGTTGTAATCCTCCTATCTTTTGCCAGGAAATTCATGGAGGCCCTATGGAAAGGCAGTCTCTTTAACATGTAGTTCTTCTGTAGAGCAGCTCTGTCGTAACAACTTGGCTTGACACAGGTGTCCTGGAGTGGCAATTTGTATAAAGCTTGTGGTTAGAGCAAAAGTCTCAGAATCTGGGTTGTCTAAGCCAACTGCCAGTGTAACTTCAAAGATGAAAAAGTGTGACCATTTATGTTAAAGGCTGGAGAAACAGTGAACAATTATTGTTTAGTATTGCATATAACCTTAAATTATTTTTCACTTTTCAAACAAATGAGTAGCATGTCAAGCAAGCAAATCTCCAGATCATGATTTTGCTGACTTGGATAGGAAAACACTTTTATTTTGGTCCTCCACTGACATGCAGTAGTGTGATTTTTCTGGTTGCATGAAATACCTGTGGTGTGAAGCATTAAAACTGGGTAGCTACCACAAGTTAGTGTCCTGATCTGCCAATACTTTCACTAAGCTGTTCCTTTTAGAAGAGCAGCTTTAAAACCTTGAAAGAGGCTTAAATAAACTTGACACTGGAAGAGCCAGGGCCAGATTTAATCAAGGTATGCATGACTTGTCTTCTGTCCTTCAGCAATATTTTGTGCGACGAAGTCACACGCAGACTCTAGCTGAAAAATACTGGCTCCCTTTCTAGAAGATGCTCTGCCTGTGACCAGCACAAGTTGAAACAGAAATGCTGAGCAGGAAGGTAAACCTGAAAAGTGGACTACTAAGCTATAAAACTCTTGATGCCTTTTGTCACAGTGACCTACGTAAAAAGTCTACCCCCACTAACTTTCATCCAATATGACCTGAAACTCTTAGGCACCATTGCATCTCGGGCATTTATTAGCTCTTTGAGGTTATTGAAATTGAAGAACTGTCCTTATCCTCACCCTTTTTAGAAGAAAAATATTTCTGAAGTCATTGATGGGCGCTCCCCCTCAACATGAAGTATATGCATGACTCCCTACTTGTCTATACTATATAGACTAATACTATAAAGCTATTAAATAATCAAGTAGCACCACAAATGAGGATGCTGTCATCTCTAACTGTCAGGAGCCTCATGGTTGTGTGAGGATTCCAGCAGACTGTGATTACATGTCTTTAACAGAACAGGTCAGAGATTTCAATAGAGATGCCTGATCGCATGCAGTGCATGCCCAAACCTGTTACAGTTCTTTACCCAGGGGCCAAAACCAACCACAAGTGTTTGTTTCATCACCTTACCCTTTAACAGGAAAAACAGCTATTGAGATTTGTTATGTTTGTTATTAAGTTCTCTTAACAGCTATGCAAAGTGCCTCTTTTTTCCATGTATATATCAAAGCCATATCATCATGAAAAAAATTTGAAAATCAGTTCTGACTCCTTTTAAGCATGTGTTTCTGTGCCAAGACTGCTATAAGGGCCTGAGCCAGACTCCGTTTAGAAAATGCAATTGCCAGAATACTTTGCCGAATTTTCACTGGCTATTTCTAGAAAGGAAAGCTCTCATTGATTTTGAGTTCTAAGTCTTTCCCCCTTTGACTTGCATGGAAACACTTGAAAGATGTGATAAAGAACACACACAATGGAAATAAAATAGGAGTGACGCATACGCAAAAGTCAGATCTCATTAGTGAAGACCACTCAAAACTTTGCCCTGCCCTGAAATACATAGAAGAAATAGATGTATTCTGATTTTAACATCTAGCTTAAAAGGCATTTGACAGTTTGAACAATCTCCAAAATTTCCAGATTTGGTAGTGTTCATATGTCAGACATTTGTTAGGCAAGTACTGTGAGCAAGTACTGTGAGCAGCAGCTTTGGAATCTCCAGACTTGCTGAAATAGATCTAAAAAAACCTAGGCAGCATGTCAGACTTCCTACATCAATCTAAACTTTTTTAATGAAGATTGGAGGGAAGAAATGCAAAGGAAATTCTTAGTAATATTTAATATTCTGAGTAATATTTAATATTCTGAGTCAATATTTATAAGCATCTGTCTTGGCTGCACAAGAAAGGAGGCAAACTTGACACAGAACAAACAAAAAAATCCACAGTGGATTTTCATCTAATCCATCACATTAAACGCTAACTCACAGGGACAACTGCGTACAGCACTCTGCTTGCTACTGCATGGAGGTTTTCCACAGCAGAGCTAAACACCAAAGAATTGTAGTACAAACAGAAGGTAAGAGAGCTGAGGAAATTACTCTTAAAGTACCAGCTTTCTAAACATTAAATAGATTACCACAGAGAAGAAACAGTATCCTTGGGGATACCAGTAAGGGCATATTGGCGCTCAAACACTTGGTGAAGATCTCATGACCTGATAGGAGGCTACTTCAGTCATGTGACAGAGAACCTCGAGAGCCCTAGGAGTTGAAAATTTAATGTGAGTTTTCTCTACCTGCTATAGTGTATGGTTTAACAGGAAGACAGTAATAACAGAAAATATCCTGTTTTTTTCATTGTGTATGGAACCTCTGAGATAACAACAGTTGAGTCTGAGTAAAGGTACTTGCTTTTACGGGCTGTGCCTTTTTTTTTTTTCCCCCCCTCAAACTCTAAATGCCTTTTCAGAGTGAAAGTGTGGTGAGATGAGAAATCTTCTGCAAAGCCTTTCTGTTTCTGAAGAACTCATGATTCTGTAAGAAAGAATGTATTTAAGCTCCTCAGGGATTTAGGGCTAGGCTTTGTGAAGCAGATGTTAAATTGTGAACCTGGCTTGTAGAAGACGTCTTCTGTACCTTGTGAGTGCTTTTAAGCTGTGCCTCTGCAGTATTCAGTAGAGGTGAAGAAGTGATGACAAGCACAGCGAGCTTGCGTCCAGGGAAAGCCTCAACTAGAAAATGAGTAGAGCAATTAAACTAAGTGAGCCTACAGGATATTTGGTGATAGTGGGAGCAGTGTGGGCTGATGTGATAATCTATGTGTTGGGGCGAACAGATAACTGACTTTGAGCGTCTGGAAAAGACTGCATTATGAGTTGTCCGCAGAGTGCAAAGGCGAGGGGTTTTGTTTCCAGCTATATAGACAGGCTCTTGAGAAGTTGTAGAGAGGAACTGGCTCTTGCGGTAAAATGGGTAACAGTGATGCAGGGAGGTTCTGCAGTCAAATTTAGACTGTGATGTAGAAAACCAGAAAGCAGAACTTCCATACATCACTTACTGAAATGTGCTTAAATCTGCATGCAGTGCCGGTCAGATCTGCAGCTGAGAAAATGACACCGGAAGGGAAGTTTGAAAGTCGTTGGAAATTGGCCATGTAAAAAGGTGAGAGGTTATAGCAAATGCACACCACACCGTACCTAAGAATCCTGGTCCTCCAAGTGTTTCAGCTGAGGACCTGACCAAGTCTTTCTCACCACAGGAACTAATAGGCCAGAAGCTAACAGATTTTGGTCTTTCATTTGAGTGGATTCAGGACCTTGTAGGATGTGAACCACCATCCACAAACTGGGCTGTAGCCAGAGCTGTACCACTGTGTTTCTTTCATACGCTTCTAGAGAAAGGCTCCTAAACTGCTTTAAGAAGTTGAAGGCCACCGAGTTGTTCCTTTATACTCTTCCAAGTAAGTTCTCCTCTTTTCATTGATCTGAAGTGGATATTTATCATCAAATGAACGTAATACTGTTAAGAGACCTAAAATTACTCCGTAGTATTACTTACTACTTACAGAACATGAAATGCAATAGGTCTATGAGATCTGCAATCCACTGGCTGGACCTACTGTATAATTCACTGTATAGCTCACATAGTAGGCAATAACCCATATAGATAAAATCAGTGTTTAGGGTAAAGAGAATCCTTTCTTTACTGCATGTGTGACATTTTTAAAATTTATTTACAGGTATGCAGGTTAACTTCAGTGTTGAATGCTGCAGTGGGTTCATTACAACTTGATGCAAATCATTTTACTTTTGCCAGTACAGGTACAAATGTCCAACATTGTTGTTTTATTTGTGGTAAAGTCAAGTTATTTTGTTTGCTGCATTGTTCTTCTTGTGTTTTTATACAAACTAGTTTTAACAGAAACATTCCCCGAAACCCAATTAACAGAATAAATCAATTATATCTTCGTAAAAGAATTGGTACTAAGCCTAGCTGGTACTTAAAAACTAACATCAAATATTTGGTCAAGAGTTTAGTGTGTATGTGTGGGAGAGAAAAGAGGTTGCTGCTCTAGTATTAGAGCTATTGTTGCTGTAGTATTAGAGCTATTGTATAGCAACTATCAACCTTGCTGTGCTTTGACCTCACCCCCTGTTTGGCAGGGGAGAACTGATTCAAAATGTGACTGTGAGGTTATATCTATTAATGCTAGTATTTATTTTTCAATTTATGGTAGGGATGAATAACATAAAGGAAAAAAAAAGAGAGCTATGGGCAAATCAATACTGCCCCAAGCACAAAATCTAGTAGATTTCACTTAATAAGGTATGGGAATGCATGTAGAGCGAGGAAGATATAACTGCTCATTTGGGGAACAGTGACTTGGAGGGAGAGGAATAGAAGATGGTGTGTAGATAAAGGTAGTCATGGTGTATTTGGATAAGGTATAGGTGTGGTACATGAAATAAACAGCCTACCTGAACGCTGTGGCTGAGTCTCTGATATCACAACGATAATATCCTTTGTATAACCACATGTACAAAAATTGCACCTTAACTGCATTAAACTCATTAAGTAACTTAGGAGTTAATATAAGTTTAGTTTGGTCTTACTAGCTCCAACTCTGTGGCAACCAGGCTACACCTGGGCAACAAAACAGAGAATCCTGCTATTTTTAGTGTCTTCATCAGTGCTTACTATCCAGGTTTTCATCTGGGTTTCTCAATGTTTTCATTCCGAGTATGGAATCACAACCCATAAAAATATGTTCTGAAGAAATTGCAACATGTCTCCCTCCATGCCCTCCAGTGTGTCCTGAAGAACATTAACTCTAATCCCTTAGATCCAGAACCTGATTTAATTCTGGGGTAGGGGAAAATCTGTGGAATCTAGAATGTTTTGCATCCTAGACTTCTGACCACCGGAGGGGGAATGCTTTTTTTCTCTTGAGATTTTTCTTTTGTCCTCCCACCATCTATTTCAGAAGAAAGGAAAAAAGATATTTTTCTTTTTTTTAAACAGTGACAAGTATTTGCAAGAGGAAAAATAAATAACTGTAGAGCTACTGCCACCTACAGTCTTGCTGAAAAAGTGCCAGCTTCGGGGAAAAAAAACCCAAATGTAGTAATAATTGGGTCTTAAATGTCCACCCAGAGAGGACTACAGTATAATGCATATGAAGTAGTTTTAGGATTCAGCTATGGATCCTGAAATGCTTTTCTGAAGATCTTAATCAGGTCCTATCTGCTTAGCCTTCCTTATGTGATAGTTGATTTTTTTTCTTGCAAATACTAGTAATTGACACCCTAAAAATCCTTGCTTTCTTTTCCCCACATTCTGCAGTGAACCGCTTTAATAGACACCGGATGTAGAGAGGAATGAGTTACTGCTGGTGCCACAGTGATGAATGGTGTTACACCAGCTGAGCAGAGGTGAGGTTCATCCCAAGAAGTGGGAGCATTCCAAAATGCTTGCAAGGGGATCACGGTCAGCTCTCCAGTAGCTGTATCTGGTCTTCTTGACACTGGGGAAGCAAAAAGCTGAAGCAACAGATGAACAAGAAGTAGAGTCCTTACAGGTCACGCAAATAAAAACTGCAAAGAGTGGGAGTTTAAAGCTGTACTCTTTGTCAAGACTTGCCTTGTTTCTAACAGAAAAGAACAGGTTTTCTTCTTCTCTCTCTGCCCCATTCTCTTCCAGTTTTCAAAGGATTTAGTCTCAAAAAGTCAGGAAATAGCATGTCTCTTGGGAAAGTGTCACTCTTCTTTAGGGAGAAGAAGTTACTTAAACCCACTCAGACCAGCTGCATGATCTATTTCCTGCCTTGCCCTCCTCTTTAGCCTGCCAACGGGATGAAGATGTGTTCCGCGGTGACATTTGTATCATTCTGTTCTGGAAGTAACACAGGCACTTGGATCTATGTTTCATTGGTAATCTGATGCCATACTTAACTTTTTGCAAAGCCTTTTTGTTAAATATGTATTTGACAGCTTGTTTTTGTTCCAGCTCTAGGCTACAGTAGTAATACGTTTATCTCCACTTGATGGCGATATACAGAAAGTATGGCCTAGTTTTCTACTAATTATAGGAGATCTATTTTAAAAGTTTATTGTCAGATTATAGCCTTCTTCTCAGTCACTTAAAAATAGTAATCAGTCAAATCCAACTCATGCAGTCCTATTTAATCATTTAGGCTTGAATTGTCACTAGGTTTGGACAATGATTGCTTGTATACCTGTGTTCTTTGCAAAATTTAGAAGACTTTACACATAATCATAGCATGCAAACTGGAAATCAAAGGTAAGCCAACAGGACAATACATATGCTCTTCTGTTAGCAGTTGCTGTTGCCATCATTCAGGAACACATGCTGCAGGTTTGTGACTGACTGTAGGTAAAACTAATTTGAGCCATGATTAATTCTGGCCTTGATAGGTGATAAGACACTGAAGTGTCTTTTGGCTCTGGATTTGATAAGAAGTGATACACTTTGAAAACATAATATTAGTTGGGAATTTGGGATGCTTCAGGAATGAATTCAACTTACGTTCTATAGCCTTCTTTTATGACAATGAAATAATTATTGGGGTTATACGTACAAATACAAGGATGATTCTGTGTGGTTAATGTGGGTACAGAAGGGTGTAGATAGCATGGATTCATCTCCTAACTCTGTGACAGTCTATGCGACCTGGAGTATGCAGGCCACAGCCTCATGGCCAAAAGGCTTAGACACGGCTTCTGTTAGAGTTTATTGAGTATTAGATGCTTGAATTTCGTTGCAGATTAGTCTCTGTTTGTGTCCGATTATTTAGTCTGAAATAAGGATGGTATTTCTCTCCCATGCTGCAGTTTGCATCTTTTATTTGTGTAAGCTCTTCATTAACAACTGTTTTCACCAATATGTGGAGAGACCAGTACTATGCTAGTCTCAGTGGACAGTAAGATAATTCTCAGCAATCTGTAGGAGTAGTGATAATAACCACACCCAGCCACAGAAGAGAGTTAAGAGCTTTTTGTTCTGAAACACATTTGTTTCACTGACAAGAAGTTGAGGGGAAACTAGCCTGACAGGCTTTTCTTGGAAAGCAAGGGATTCCTGTTACAAACCTGCTGTAGCTTTTGATGGTCTCTTAAGTGTCTAAGTTCTCTTATGTCTCTGTCAAATGATAAATGTGAAAGACAATGAAGCTGGGAATGCTTTTTGAATTCTCATGGCTCCAGATGAAAGGAGAATAATTTCAGGAGTTTTGATTTTTTTGTTTCATACTAGAAATAAGTCACTCAGGACATTTTATATTGCATCAGTTCTATCTAAAATGTCTTGCCCTTATTATAGCACTTTTTTTTTTTGCTGAGTGAAAAGTTGAAGAGGTCCTGCAGAAAACTTAAATGTCAGTTAAGTATCATTTTGTTGGAAAAACACCCATTTAAACACTGATTATTTTTAACGATATCTTCAGGGATGGAAAGCTTCTGAGACCGGTGTTAAGGCAGAGAGCATGACTGATTATTGTAGCAATCTCATAGACCCTGCATCACAGAGACCTGCATCTGACAATAACACATTGCTTACATTCCTCTTTAGATAGTTAGGGTGTCCTTTGAGTGGTAATAGTTCTTGCCAAAAATAGAAAAATAAAATATAATTTAGCGACCTCGTATTTTAACATTCCAGAGTTGTCAAACAGACTCAGACTTTTAATTTTGCTGTAATTTGTATTTGTCATTAGGTATACACTGGGTGTTACCTACAAAACATATTTGTTATACTGGTTGAGTTCTGCTTTCATATGAACTGCATTTGTGAATTTAAGGCATGTTCTTTCGGTTCTTTGTTATGGTATCAGGAGATGCACTAAAGGGAAAAAAGCTCAGCATTCAAATGTGGAGTCCAGGAAGGAAAAAAAAAAAAGCTGGAAAAGCCGCATCCAAAATGTTAGCAAATTTTTCAAATATAACGTCTACTTAACTAGAGAGTGAGTGAGGACAAGCACATTACTTTACTTACATCTGCTTTCTGAAACTTCTTAAATGTTTCAGTGAGCAGGTACTGAGGACTTAAGGAAATGCATGATTAATTTTATGTGAAACTCCTTACATCAACCACAGTGTTCTTCAGCATTTGGTTTTGGTAATTAGGTAACCAAACCACAGTCTGACCAGTATTAAAATTATTTTTAAGTGTTTCTTTTTTTAATCTCATTGGAGAAATTCATCATAAGAGGTATCGTCATCTGGAATCTTGTGTGATTACTTACTCTGTAGCAATTTAGTGCTTGTCTCCAGGAAGTGTTTTAATTTTAAAAACAAAGGCTTCAGAGACTCGGCTGGAAATGGAACCATTATTCAATGATCACCAATTAGCATGCTTGAGGCAGTAGCAGCCTACTGTACCAGCTCGTAGAGGTTGTTTTTCCTCAGGTGCGTAAGAAAAAAAAAGCATGCTCTGAGCCTTCCAGTTTTGTGGCAACTAAGTAGAAACCACTGAGTCATTCCACTGTTCGGTCTCCACGAATTACATGGTTTAGAGGAACAAGCATTCCAGCATACACTGCTCATCTTATTGGCACTGTGATCTTCGCTGGTCTCTCTAAAGACTATTGAAAGCAAATTAAGAAAATTAACTGCCTGGCTTCATTTGGATTCAGAACTTAGCCTTGCTGTAAACCTATGAATGAGACCCAGTGCATGGTAAGCTTTGCTCCATTGTGTCTTATTTTAATGTATTGTAATAGGTTACAGGCTAGTAACCGATTGCAGCACAGAAGAGTATACAATAACCCCCTCCCTATATCATAAAGAGGATTCAATTTTACTCCTTCAGCCCAGGTGAGATACTTAGGGAAGAACACATGAGGCACTTCCTTTCTTTAGGTGTGCTTCAAAAAGTAAGTTTATTCTACAGCAGTGTGACTTGTTATAACTTCACCATGTTTAGTCACATTGACTTTGATCAGCTGAGGAAGTGACCAAGAGTCTTCTCTCTATGGCAAAGTTATATTCTGACAACTGGCCTGATGCATGATCCTAGATGAATAATTAATGCAAAAAATGGCTAGAAGACTTAAACCAGTGCAAGGCTGCAAGCTCACATTGAGAGGTCCCTGGATTTTTTTCGTGTCTGGTTTTAGGAGGTAAATGGCAGAATGCAATTAATATAAGTTTGATAAAAGAGGAGCTTTGTACTTTTTAAGAAATCCCAGAAATGTTGTACCAAATTCTACTGCATATACAGATCTTCCAGAAGCGACCTTGCTTTTATTTAGGAGACTCAGAGTAGTCCACAGACTTTTCTTTCTGAGAAATTTTCTTATATGTTCAGAATACATGTGACAGATAAACGAAGTCTTTCCATCTGGGGAGAGTGATTTTAAAAAAAAAAAGTCAAACATACACCGAAAGTAGAAAAATCACACCAGGATATCAGCTTATACTTCATTCATTTTGTTTCCTAGGTAGGGGTAAAGCCAAATACTTCAGGTATCCACTTACTGTCTGCAGATTTTCACAGTAGTGTGTGTTATCTGAAAACACTTCAGTAATGTTACAATCACAAGCTGAATACTGGTAAGAGAAGAAGTAGCAGTGCAGTGTTATTGCTGGTGTTATCTTTTGGCAAGATATTAGCACAATGCTTGGGAATAGGGGTTCTCTCTGAACTTGAGTCATCTGAATGTGTCTTAACCCAATGGCTGCAAGTGTTCATATTTCTTAGGATTGTGTCTCTATCATGCTAAAAAAAGACATATTGTGAGAGTTCCTGTGTTACAGTAGGCTGATACAGGAGTTGTTGGAAGCTAGAACTCGACTCAAAGAAAACCGAAACTGGCTGGCTGTAAGCTGCAGTAGCTCACATTGCTACTTTATGAGCAGCTCGGCACTCTGCGTAGCGGTAGGCTGTTTGGGGTCAAGATAAAGAGCTGGAGCAGAGTTCTGCTGCAGTTATCTCATCATGGCTGCCTATCAGTCAGAGCCCTCTGTGCCTGCACGCGACCGCTGCCTTCTAAACACTGAGAAAACCAGAGTCTGGAATCTGTATGGGACCACTTAGGCAAGCGTGTGCTGATATGAGTGGGTTTCTGTGTATTTGTCCCATTTTTGATATTGCAAGTTCAGCTACCATCCATGACTCAAATATGTGGTGTTGGGTTTGGTTGGTTGGTTTGGGTTTTTTGGTTTAAAAACTGGCCTTGCTCTGTCCAGCTTCTGGTACAATGGACTCCTGGTCTGGGGTTTTTGTATTACTTCAGAGGGCAGTCTTGGACAGAAAAATTCTGAAGTAAGATATATCAAATCACAAAGTAAAAACCAGAATATGTATCATTACTGATGTTGAAAACTGGGCATTTATAGGGGTGAAGTGACTTGCTGAACTTTTGTGATGCAGCCACATGCTGGTCAGTGCTCTGTATCTTGATTATACAATTTGATTGTACGTTTAATATTACTGCAGTGAGACTGTGATTTCAATTATTCTTGCATTTCAAGCCTGATGCGGCCAGATCTGTTTGAACTGTCATACTATGGAGAAAACCTAAGACGTTAAGAGCAACAGAACTGTAAGAAACACTACCTCGCAATCTTTAGCTAGCCTAATGATTTTTGGAAACTTCTTCAAAGCTGACATGAAATTTTTATAGGAAGCTTGTGTCAGAGGAGTGCATGCTGTTGTTTAGTGCAAATGTAATTACTCTGTGGGACATCTCACATATTTAAGCAAGTCCTTGGCCAAGGATGTTTCCTGCAGCTTTAACTTTTGGTTGGGAGTAATGCACAGAAACTGTTACTGCTGCTTGAGTTAGAAGGCTTTCTGGCGCAAAACTACCATTCAAGCACTATAACTGGGCCCTGATTTCAATGAAAATTGATAACAGAGTAATAAAACCATAGCCTCCCCTAGAGAGTGCGAAGATGGTTACGAGTCTCTGGCAAGCATCAGAGGTAGCACCAGTAGAGGCCAGTTAAAAAAGGCAAGATGTATCACTTCTGACTCCTCCCAGTACTACAGAAAATATTTTCTGATTATTATACATGTCCAAATACTGCAAATTATTTGTGCCAATGTGTTATATAATTATTTGGCCATATACAGCACTGCAAGATGTATATTAACAATTGTATTGGGTATTGCATATGGTAAACTGATTAGAAAGAATAAGCATGGTTGATAGTGGTAAAGTGCACGTGCTCTGTGCCAACCTTTGCAGTTACATGGTACCTTTCAGAATTGTTTCTTGTGACTGATAAAAGGAAAAAATGTGATGCATGCTCGTAAGAGAGGTAGGAAGGTAAAGCACTTCAAGTCAGTGAAATGGTCGTAAACCAAAGATTAACTAAGAGCTCTGTCAGCAG
>NW_010420648.1:17109-18780 GCF_000710305.1 Buceros rhinoceros silvestris | reverse complement strand
CAGCAGGAAGGGTAATTATTTTAAGTGTTTCCCATCTCCTAAGTATTTTCCTTACTTCTGGGAAGTATCTGGAAGTTTCTTTCTCCTGAAGTTTGGTAAGTTCCCCAACTTGGTAAAAGGGCACTTGAGAATATGCTAGCTGCCCTGAAGAACAGGGTTGACATAGGATAGAAGTAAGCTTGCTTTTGAGTGGTCTGTTTAACACCTAACACATCTTGGAATGTATTGTGTTACCAAAATTAAAACATTAATCTTGAACATAGTTTTTAAAACATTAGATGTAATTTTAAGGACAATGAACACTTCTGATACTGAATTTTCAGAATGACTTAGTTCCTTTGATAATACTTTCTCTGCAATATCTACTCAAGAATCTCAAGTAAGTAAATTCTGAACTGCAGTAATGACTGTCAAAGATTAGTGGGCTTTTTTTTTTGGTAACATGACTGAATTAAAGAACCAAAATATGTACCTAGATGGAACATGTGTTCTGCAGATATCTCTGCTTAATTGGTTTATAAAGATAAGAATCTAGAGGAATTTTAACAATTTGCTAACATGGAGACTGACTTAGCTGATGTGAAGACCTTCCATGCTTTTAGATGTAATAGTTTCTTGAAAACTATTTTGTGAAGAGAAGCTGAATATTTCACTTACAGAAAGCAGGAGAAATGAAATATCCGTGGTTGGTTAGATTCAAGTATACTGTGCTTTCTAAGAAGCAGAAAGTAACACTAGCAGTATAAAAAAAAGAGTAAAGATAGGTTGTCTCTTGGAATTTTTGCAAAGGTCTTGTAGTCCAGTTGTCAGTGGTTCTTAAAATGTCTATTTTGTTATGCTGAAGTGACAAGCACATCGAAGTAATCTAAGAATTTAACTGATTGCACTTTTTTTATTACTTATGTTGTGTATCCACTTACAATCCTTACTTTAAGTTCAATGTAAGTAATTAAGGTAGTCACATAACTCGGTGAACAACAACAACCTTTTCTTGCCAAGAATTGTCTTCCCAGTTTGCACATCAGAAAACCTTGATCATATGTTCTGTTGAAGGCCACTATTTGACAAGACAACTACTTCAATCGTTGAAGAGACTCATATTGAACAGGTCAAAGAGTTCTAGTGAAGGAAGCTGTTTTTCTGACATCTTCCTTGGCAAACCGTTAGTCTCACCTTACGGGGTGTTTGGGAAGAAAAAGGGAATAAAGAGACACTGGTCATTTAAATATAAGTCTAGGTCAAAATATGATCTAGTAACAAAAAATCTTTCCCCATGACTTCATGTATTCTTGTCCCTGCTAATTGATTGAGCTGTAAGGGTTCACTGTTCTTCAGGGTTCTGTCCTAAACCATATCTTATGTTTATGTGTCAATCAACGAACTCTAAATACTTAGGGAAGTTCAGACTGAGACTCTGTTGTCTGAGTACTATTTGCCTGTACTTCCACTGGGGAACGCAAAAAGGGTTAGTCCATTTCCTTGAGGAAAGACTTTGCTGTTTGCTCTTCAGGCTGTTAGAGGAGCCAGATGTGTGCCTCACAGGACATGAGTTGGCTTTGTCACTGAATTTTCTGTTAATTTCCAAAACTAGATCAGGTTAGAAGTCTGAAATGTGAAGAAGGTTTTGAGGCTAAGTATTGGTGGCAGCTGAACAAGAGATAAACGGGTCAG
>NW_010420648.1:10167-16983 GCF_000710305.1 Buceros rhinoceros silvestris | reverse complement strand
CCCTTCTGCTGCTGCTTTAGTGATGCTGCTTTCTAGGTTTAAGTACGAGCATCTCTTCCCTTCCTCAGGATAAATACAATATAAAGCTGTCTGGTCATTTATAGCAAGACTAGAGGAAGATCAGGGATTGGGATCCAGTATTCTAAATCTAGGGCAGTCACTTTAGCAGGATGGTTTAAGGCTCAAACCTTGAACTCGGGGAGATAGGTAATAAAGAGAAGCCAGGTCTCTAAGCTGTCTGGTAATGGAGACTCTCCTAAGTAAAGCATTGAAATTGTTTGGAAACACACTTACCAGTAATTGCAGCTGTTCTGTTGACTGCGCAAATGAACTGGTTCACTCTGATCCTTAAATTCTTTACTGGTATCTAACAGTAGATCTGATTATTTTTAAGTAGCCATTTTGTAGTTAAGGACAATATTGTTTGCAGTATCTCCATAGGGAAGGTAGGAGATAAAGTTTCGTTGTGTTTGCAAGCAAGTCCATTGTGACCCTGTAGTATAAAATCAGGAGCACAGCCTGACCCTTCAGTGCAGGAAGACACTGAAGAGGTATGAAACTTAGGGATTTCTCTGTCTTGCTGTCAGTGTAGAGAACAAGAAAGATATGAAAACCAGCTTGCTCATTTGGTCTCTGCTGCCTCCTTTCCCTTGATTTACATTCAGCATTATCATCATCACTTATGAGAAAACCTGAAAACACCACAGCCTCAGTGTGGTACCACTCTGAAGCTGAACTTTGACTGAGCTTTAATTTGAGTGCTGTTGAAATGACAGAATGGCTGATGAGACCACAAGTATGAACTGCTGCATTCTTACTTAAGCTAGCAAATCTGTCTACCACAGTAGGTATCTCTACTTGAAAATTCAGAAGCAAAATGTCTTTAACCTGTGAGGAATATTTTCTAAACTTAGGCATATGTAAAATGTGTCTGCAAGTTATTGTTTATGCAAGCTGTAAAATATCTCCCAATAATTGAGACATAATTATGTTACAGATGAGGCAATCATGGCTTGGAGCCCACCTGCGTAAGTCATGACACACCATACTGGCTTCTGGAACTAGGAGCATAGCTTAAGCACACCTGAGAAGCTGTAGACTGAGTCAGCTAGGGTTGTCAGTTTGGTCTCAGTGTCCACAGTCAGAGCTGGAGGACTGAAACTGCAACAGAAGAGGGGAGATGGACATGGTGTGAAGTAGAAGCCCTGTTTGGGTGTGGAAAAGGAGTCAGAAAGAGAAAGGAGGTGGTCTGAAGAAAAGGGTAGTGAGGAACTGGACCAGAGGAAGCACAGCACACTGCCTGCTTTCTCAAGTAAATCTTCGCAATAAACCGCAAGTGCCTGCTTTATAGTGTCAAAATAACTTTCTTCTCCCTCAGAGTTTCTGTGTTTGTGCAGAGAAGTCCACAACAGGAACAACCGAGTTTTCAGTTGTCCAAACAAATAAAAAAGTTTCAAGTTGTCCTTTTAACAGCATGTTTCTTATAAAACATCCAGTGCAGTCAGATTATATCACTAAAACCAAACATGCGGTCAGGAATAAAGCCAGAGGATTAGTTACAGTTCTGGTTTATCAAGAACAATACTTGTATCAGAGTGGAGGGAACCGAAATACTCTAGCACTTTGATACAGGGTAATTAATGGCTCCTTAATAAGTACTTGGTGAAAGGCTGATGTACTGGGTGTTCCCAGTAAAGTGACTAAAAGACGCATTGTTGGTGTGGCAGAAACTCAGATCGAGGTTCATAGCAGAAGTCTTTCATTAGGTCGTTAGTTCCTAGCAAATGTAGTTGCCTCTGTGCCTCTAATGCTAGTACAGATGTGCATTCTTAACTGTGTCTAATATAGGGATAAAAAATGGTAATGCAAAGAACTTTCTTACCCTACCAGTCCCTCCCCAAGGGGTTTTAGAAGTACGGATTTTCTCACTAGCACATTGGTGGTAGTAGCTAGTTGTGTGCTGTATGTATGCTTTTAGAGTCTGGATTGGGATTAACCTCTTAAAATCAGCCCTATAGACTGCACTAAAAATAAACCAATGCTCCACTTACATTAGGAGGATTCTAATCTAACTTTACATCATGGTTACTCTCTAATTAAGGATAGCTTTCTGTGGATTAGAAACTGTGCCATGTCTAACCTCAGTGTAAATGAGATATGTTAGCTCTTTGCCCAGCAAGTGTGAATAGCTTGTTTCAGTGTTTAAACAGCAACCAACCAACCAACCAAAACCCCCTGGAGTTTGCTATCTATACCGTAAAAAAAGCAAACAAACAAAAAACCCCCCAGCTTTGCCAGGATGTACTTTAACTTTTTGCATAAGAAATTTTAAATTTTTTGTGAATGATTCCATCAACATTTGACAAACTCTTGACTTGAAGGTACATCAAATATTATCTCCATTGGTAGAAGGCCTACATGACTGTTGTAAGTTGTGACTTCGCAAAGGTAAGGACAAGTATTACAAATCCTACCCATCTGTCAATATCTACAGTTCTGTCCCACATGTAGTTCTATGGCTCTAAAGTAACTTCAAAACTACCATATGGAGTCTCAGGTTGTCCTAGTCAATGAGCCTTGTGTTTGTACTGTGCTCAACCTCGTGTAGTTTTCACATTTGTGCACAGTGCGTGTACAACTTTGGAAGAAAAGTATCTGTGTTGATCTATATAGCTTCATTAGAACAACAAAATCTTTCTGCTGTAATGAATCTTCTTAGAATTTTCAAGTAGCTCTGAATAATCTAGTGTGATTCTGACCAAAGAGTACAATGCTTTTCCTGACAACAATGGCTGCTTCTCTACAGTGCCCATTTTCTATGGCAAAACCTTGTCCGAAGAGACAAAAATGCAACTTGAAGAAGGACAACAGCATCGTGTTCTTTTAAAATGTTTTTTTAAACAGATTTTTATGGAGAATCAGTCTGTCTGTGGTTTGGTAGGCTATTGTGCATAGGTCTCCTGATAACGTAACTCTCTGTTTCGTGTAAGGTAAATAAGCAGGAATAGCATCAGTCCAGGGGAACATGATGTGCTAAAAGTAGATAAAGTTGCTTGAGAAGACATGAAGTAACTCCTCCTGCCCTTTTTCCCTTATTATGGTAACGACACTTTGGGCATCACTGGCTATTTTTAATTAAGAACAAGAGTTTAGTAAGCTGAGGTACAAAGCAATTTAAATCGATAACTATCCTTCCTTGCTCAAATTTACCCCAAACTCTCTAATTGAGGACTGCTCTTTGCTGCTGTTTGGAAATGTATGAGCAGAGAGAGGGAGGGAGAAAGAGAGATAACTTGCCCTTTTGCTCTGCGTGCTGCTTACATGTGGAATTTCCAGCACTCTAACACAATGAATTGAAAGAAAGCTCAGTCCTGCAAGTGGGTTGTCTTTAGCGTTGCTGGCAGCCTCAAGGGAGTCCTACCTGTTGGTGTAGCACTAAAGCTGTAGGTTCACAGCTGTTAAACAATGGAAGCCAAACAGCCTTTGCAGCTCCAGAAGAAAGTGAAGTGCTGTTGTCTGATGTTGGAGGATGGGGAGGCTAGACTTCATTTAGAGGAGAAACTCTAGGTGTATTGCTTCAAACCAGATCTGGAGCTGTGACCAATCCAGACAGCATGATTTGGGCAGCTCAAATAATGTGGTGTATCATGAGCTGAAAGTTGTTGAAGAGCCAAGGGGCATCCTCTAGGTTTTCTGTTAAATATTTGGCTATGCTTAATTTCAAATTATTTTTTCTTATTGGTGTTCTAGCTTCTATAAAAGTGCCTGCAACTGCTGGCAACCAGCGCGGTATAGAGCAGCCTTTGGCTGTTCCAGGACAGAAGGGATTTCCGTCCATGGCTTGGCTTCACGAACAAAGACTGGGAAGGGTTTTTCCCACACTTACTGCAAGCGATGAGTACACCATTTGGGCCTACGCAGTGGATTTTTTTAGGTGAGGCGCAGTGTGCGCGGAACTGGCCCCACAGAAGGGGTTTAACACCTCTGCATCCTCTGGGTCCTTCCATGCTTTCCATGAACTTGCCTTTCTGACTTGTAGCCAAGTCTCCATATCTCTGCAACTGTCTGCTTGCTGGGAATGCAGCCAAACACCAGCTCCTGACAGAGCAGAACAAACTACACGGGTGCAACCCTCGCTGTTGATCCGCAGGGTGCTGGGATTCAAGGGTGGGGGCGGGCCAAGAGGACAGCTGTGAATCTCCTCTTGGCAGGAGCTGTGGCACATATTCTCTGACACTGCTGGTTTGCTCTAACAAGACTAAAAGGTAACACCCTAACAAAGCAAATAAGTGCTGTATGGATTAAAATAAAAATGGAACACAGTCATGAGACATTACTGCATGCAGTGTGTTTGGTTTTTGTACAACTTGCTAGGGTGCAGGTGTGAACACGATCTAAGGTAACACCACGCTGACTTTCTCAAGGTGATTGCAGTTCCCTGTGCAGCAGCACGCTTGTTTCTCAGATCTTTGTTGATGTATGTCCCTGACTTTCTGTTCTGTTGTCTTCTAATAGCCAGCCATCTATGACTGCTCTGTTGTCCGTAGCCACGCCTGTCATCTCTGTGCGACTGCTAGAAATTATGAAACTGATTTAAGCCTTACACTGCAGCTTTGTTACTTTATTGTCTAAACAATTTTCCTTACACATTGTTTTCCTTACACATTTAAGAGGGGAGAAAGTGCCCCATCCTTGTCCAGTCCTTTCCTTATAAGCTAAGCTACAAAATCTTGGCTCTTCCTAAGGTGAGAGGAGTTTTTCCTTGGTTTTAGTGAAGCAATGCCTTAGTCTGTTTAAGTGTTGAACACAATAGTAGTTAGTGATATTAAATTAAAATGTAAAATCTGAAGTTTTAATTCAAGAATGTGATATGACTTTAAAACCAGAGCAATTGCTCTTTTATAAGAGCTAAGATAATTGTTCATGGTAGCTTTCTGATGGAAGTTTATTTTGGATAAATCACCTGGAATTGTTTCAGTTGTTTAACACAATCTTTCTTGAGTGTTGGCAGTTGTTTTCACATATTGGAATGTGGGAATAACTTCACAGTTAATATTAAAGTTATTTATTCCTTGAATCTTGTAGCAGGAGATTAAGATTTTTCTCCTTATTCAGCTTAGCATTATAGTCAACCCCTATCTGTTTCCATTTATGTATAAGGACCATATCCTTGACAGATACTTCATTATCAAGGAATAAAATCCTATCGCTTCATGAAAAAGACCAAAAGAGAAGCTGTGTCTATGTACAACCTTTACCTGGCAACATTAAAGTCACTATTGCTTGTGAGTGGTATTAGGGCACGTGTTAGTCGTTGCATTTTTCCATCATGAGGCTAACACCTCTTTCCTGTACTGGAAATAGCCATCAAAATGTCTCAGAGAGGTCTAGTATTATTTTTAAAAAATACAATCAATGAAATAACTTTCAACTTTCAGTGCACTTACTAGAAAACTCACAACAAAATAGGGAGAAGGAGCTGGAGACGAGATTCAGTAATAGCTGCCCTTGAATGACCTCGTTAGTAACCTGTCCTTTGGCTTTTGTGTAAGGCACTAAGAACAACCTATTGCTCTAGCTGCGTCTTCCATCACCCTTTGTGGTCTCAGGACAAGGAGGTTTTGTTTGAATTTCAAACACTCTCATATTACTTTCTAACAAGTCAAGCGAAGGACAGAGAGGGGAAAGGTTTGCTTTATAAATAGTAAGGAAAATAGTTAGACTGAGAAGGTGGAAGTATTGAGAGACAAGTATTTAAGCACGTATTAGCCGCTGCAACAGAATCTCTTCTCTCTAAGTAAAGGTATGTATACTCATCACTAAATTATTTGAATTTTATTTATGTTACTTTTAATCACCTAGATAGGTATAAGCAAATCCATTTTGAATTTGTGTTGTATGTTTAATAACTGAAATATAACTCAAGCATTCTTCTTCATCACCACAAAGATTTAAAAAATCTCTTAGTGAAAAAAAAACTAGGATGCTAAAATGCCGTAAAATATTCATACAGAGTGAAGCATGTGTGATGTTGCATGGCACTTTAAGGTTTTAGGCCTTGGTAATTCCAAAATATCACAGAACTGGTAAATTTATAATACAAAACTTGTATGTGTTATTGGTCTTTAATGATGTAATGCAGGATACTTTAGCAATACTGTTCAAATTCTTTAAATTATGGAAGTGCTTGAAGATATGCAAAGAAATGAATCTGTTCTTATAATATTCTCTATACATCTGAGCAGAATAAACTCGTACATGATGCTGAGCTTACTAGCCCTCACCTGGTATCTGTAATGGGCACTGCAGGAGTAAGTTGGGTGTTTTTGCTCTCTTAAACAATTCTGATTTTGACAGCTTTTGATGCTACCAGTCTGTATGAGATGCTTTCAGATTTCTCAAGTATCATCTGAGTGCTTAAGTCTGGACTGGTATCATTATGTTTCTTACTGTGATAAGTATTTTGGAAATGACAAAAGCATGAAAAAATTAGAATGCAGGATGTCATTTGAGATCCATTATTTAATTTTTTTATTCTTATGGCAATGTAGTTTCAGATTCCCTGTTCCCTTTCACCCAGCAAATAGCTATTTGATGTTTTCCAAGTCCCTCCCTTGCAATTCCTTCTGCACTGTGAAATTAAAAGATCGTGTTTTAATGCGCTGCTTCAGCTGGTCTTTGGAAGAAAATTCATTGGGCCTCATGGCTGTTACCACTTGACCTGATAGGTATTTCAGTGATGCAGCAGTTTTGCCATACATTAAATCCTTTGCCTGTTGTTTATCCCACAGGTACTAGTGGTGAACACTTTCCCTA
>NW_010420648.1:412-10021 GCF_000710305.1 Buceros rhinoceros silvestris | reverse complement strand
TTCCCTACAAAAGAGATCAGCTAAAAATTCTGAACGGTTAGAGAGGCTCATCTCTTACCACAGTTAAGTACCGTATTGCTAGAAATAGGAGATACTGACATTTCTCCCACATTATTGTGAACTAGTGTTTAACTTTGCTTCCTCACTCCCAATTAACAAAATTACAGCATGTCCTCAAATAACAGGGTTTTCTGTGTCCTGAGGTGAATTAATTTAAAAAACAAACAAATAGTGTCTTGGTAGAGTGCTTAGCATCACATTTTGAGCTCAACCTCTCTGCCTCTCTTGTTTAGGAGTTTAATCCTAAGCACAGCCTTGCCCTTGTTGAACGGTATTTGCACAGGACCTGCTCTGTAGAGCAGCTGGGGGTGGTGTGCAGTAGGAGTTAAAGTGGACTCCATGCTCTTGTTTGCATGTAAGTCATTGAACTTCACTATTTGTAAGTTTCCCAGTCTGTAAAAACGAATGTAATATTTCCTTCACCCACAGGTTGTGGGAAGGTGAACGTGTTAATGTTGTTGAGATTCTCGAGTGAAGGTCACGCTTGAGGTGCCTTGTGCTATTAAACTATAGCTTCAGATGCCCTTTAGTGAGGACTGAAACTGTGTTTACTTATAGGGATTAGGATTTCATTCCTAAAGAATCACAGTTAACCGCCAGCAACTATGTTAGGAATCTTAACAACTATGTGGTAGACTGATAATTGTTTACTTATGAAGCCTTCTCACTGGCTGTGCTGTTTGCTTCTGTCATTTAGTGGTCTACACCCACCCCCAAAATGAACCATTTCTAGGGCAGTTGCTGAAGTCCATTTTTTAAAAATTGATTCTCCTGAATTGAATTTGAATTTCCTCAGCTATAGCAATCTATTGTCTGCTTCCGCAGCATAGAACTTGGAAAAATGCTGTGTCCACGCATTTGCCTCACAAGCTCACAGAAATAGGGACGAGCTGACCTGAACTGTGTTTCCATTCTCCCTGCTGGGCTTGCTTTAGAGAACACCTTTTGTAGGCCAAGTAAATAGAGACTTAAATAATGGTTCTAATTCTTCCTCTGTTCTGCTTTGCTGAGAGATTCTACCATGATTTACAACAGAGCATAAATTTTCTCAAAGGACTTAACATAATGTATTTAGTCTTCAAAGACCTTTAAAAATGTTAATTGACTATAACCTTAGCTTTTTAGGGTTAGGGTGATAAGAAACCAAGGTGCGAACTGAGCTGTAGAATTACCGAACACTTCTGCAGTCAACTTCTTCAAGTTAATGGTATTGAACTAACTGTCTGATTTCTTTTGGTAAGTTTTTCATGTGACCTGCAGTTTCAAATCTAACTTTTTTCATCTGTAACTTGTGCAGGAAGTATTCTCTGCCAAATGTTTGTACCGTGTTATCCTACCATTTTAACACTTCCTTTTCCACAACCAATAGTAAATATACTTTGGGAGGTTGTGGTGGGTTTTATTTGTTTGGAGTTTTCCACACTTTTTTTTTTTTTAATGTTTGAGTCACTGATTTCCATGTTTGAGTTGTAAACAAAGGTGATGGTTCTGTGGAGGTTTTTTAGTATTCTAACCTGATGATAAGTCAACCTACAGCTTCTTTTTTTAAAGAGGTAGGTTTTTTAATTATTATTTTGGTCATAGAATCTTTCTGGTTCTGTAAACTCATGCCTCTTTTAAAATCAATGCTCTGGTACATCTGTGACTTGAGCCTTTTGTCATCATCATCATCATGGCTTGGCTTTGCGGATGAAGATTTGGGAAGGGCTTTCCCCACGCTTACTGCAAGCGCGCTGATGGCTGAAAAGGCCAATGCGGGATAGGCAAGACCAGTTGCAAAGAGCACAGCGGAAGGTCTCCTTGGGTGGTATAGTCGAGGCATGGTTCCTTCTGCGCTGTCTTTTCTCCTCAAGACTGATTCTACGTGTGCTCTCAAAGGAGACAGCAGCGTTATGTATGATGTGTTCAGTCTTTTGTACACCTTGTATGTAAAGACTACTCAGCAGAGCTTGCAGTCCTCCTGCCTCAGCAAGGTAGACTTAGTGGTGTTAGGCCTAAATAAGAGTACAAGGTTTTAAATCAAAAATAGCCAGATACGAAAAGAATCTGCTGTCACTTTAAAAATGGCTTTCCTCCCCACTGCACCACCCTCACCCCCCCCAAAAAAAAACCCCCAAAACAAACCCTCAAACACACACAGGCTTTAACATGCAACTCCAGGACTAAATAAAATTCTTTAAACTGTTGAGCCATAATGACATTACAAATGATGTTAGAAATTCTTACATAAACAGTGAGCATTAAAATCTGAAAATCACCACAGTGTCTATATAGCTATACATTAAATACTTGCTTGTCAGAAATAACTGTTTCATTAACATTTTGGCACGTCGAGTACCAGAGAGAAGATTCCAACTTATACTTCAAACTGCCAAAGGCTGTTGCAGACAAGTTATTCAAATAATACTGTAATGCTGCTGTACGTATACACAGCTTTCCTCTAGTGATAGCGAGAATGCCAAGGGAATATATAATTTTTGTATATTCTGTCATACTTTGCTCAACAGAGTGACACATCTTGGAAAACAGGGCACTGTGGGAAGGGTGTACGCTGAAATATTCTGCCTGACTAGAAAATTTGTTGGAGAGAAGGGAGAAACCAGTGAATGAACACTGATGAACAGCCACTTGCTACTAGAAGTGTTGTTTCCTTCTGCATGTGAGGAATCCTCACAGAGGGGCCTTTTTTCCTGTAAATTCTAGTGAGCTCTAGAACACACTGTTACATAAGTTGAATCTATTTATTGATTTACACGTGTAACTGAAACAGGTATTTGTTCAGTGCTTCTGCTCTAATTGCTGAAGGATGACCTAGTGTCAGCGTTCCCCTTTGGCAGGGCTTATTCCACTCCACTAATTTTTAGCTCACAAGCATCATCTCAGTGTTATCCCTGAAGTGGGATGCTTCTATGCCCTTTGAAAACGTACAGAACATTGAAAATAGTTAGAGCTCTCTGTTTCACTGAATTGTGTATATTTTCTTTTAAGGGACAAGCATTCTAAAAATACATGAAGTATATAAGTCACTAATAGCTTTCAGATTCCTAAGATAACTTAAATTTGCAAATTCTGTTTGCAACACCACTGAATATAACTTTCTTTTTGCCTTTCTTTAATAGATGCTTCAGACAGTAGGTTTCAAGAGCTGTGCGTGCCTGTGGGTGTCTTTGTACCTCTGGCTGCATACATTAGAGATTTTCCTATAAATTACTTAGTGGTAGACCATTCTAAACACCTCTGTTGTTTGAGTTTATGCACAGACATATTTTGTGAAATAAGCGTGGAAATGGATTCCACTGTTGTGTGAACTAAGTCTGTAATAATTCATACATGTAATGCTTCAGGTTTGGATAATCTTAAGATGAAATAGGAACTGCCTTTGGTTGATCTAGTGTGCTCCTTCTGTGTATAGTATTACAAGCTTCACCCTGGCGTGTATGAAATTCGAACTTGCTAGGGTTGTCTGTAGGCAACCTCATACCTAACCATTGTACCTATATGTAAGGCTTCATACCCTTTTCTCTTTCATTTTATAAAGTCCCGTCTGATGTACCTGAATGTTTTGATTATCAATATGAACATTCAATCTGGTTTCAATCCTGTTTAGTTCTTATCTAGCCTCAAAGGCATCCTGTGGCTGTATCCTACAGCATAATTACGAGTTGTCAGAGTTTTAGAAAAATTATTTTCTAATACTTTTCAACAAAACAAAACCGGTTTTCCTGCCAGAGTAAATATTCAGAGCCTAAATATTTATCTAGGCTACAAATATTTGTAATAAGTTCACAAAAGCGCAAAGAGTTCAAAACCTATCACAAACTGCATGCAGCTCTGGTGCTCCATTGTGATAATGCTGCTGGTCTTGCAGCACAGCGATACAAAATATCTTTGAAATCTCGTTAACACACTTTGTTACTTGCAGATAACTGTGAGTAGATGCAAAAATACACTCAGGATGGAGTTAAAACTGAGATGCTTTTGTGTTTCAGTAATATCCCCCAAATGACTGAAGCAGTATTTGACTGAGAGCCGTGTGACAAATTTAAAATCTTTGTCACTTGGAGGCTATTATTTTAATAGATTAAAGCCCCACAGTTTTAAGTGTATCCTGAATTTAAACTTAGCATGGATACAGTACTTAAGAACTTATGCAGGCTTGGAGTACAGCCTGTTAACTGGAACCTTTAAAATGTCAGTGTTAGGTAAATGGATGGAAGAGAAGTGACAGGAGGGCCTGTTTCTGTGTCCTAAACTAGGAAAGTGTTAGCTGTAGTTGTGGTTTTCCTCTGACGTAAGATGTCTTCTGCCTTTTAGCACTTTGTCCCCCCTTTCACATTAGTAGTTGAAAAATTAAGCTGGATTTGAATGAACATTTGCCTATCCCAGGGGCCTGTACAGCACCTGCTGTGGAGGTGTGCTAAGTGTACTGACATGATTTGTAAATTCAGAGCTGAGTTTTCATGTTTTTCAGGAAGAATTCACTTCTTCAAGCATGTTTGGCAGCTGTACTTACAAGAAACAAAGGGAGGGACTGATTTCTTGGAGGACACTGATAAAGATAAAGCGTCCAGAACAATAATTTTCTTCCCAGGTCCAGCAATGGGAGCTGATAAGGCTGTTCTGGTTCCTCCCCAGAAACTCTACATCCTATTTCACCCTCCTGGATTATGAGGAAAAAAGCCTAAATGACTGCTGCAGCTGATTTAGCATTGCTGTCTCACAGGGTTCACCTTGATCCCTGCAGAATCCAGCATGTAAAATACAACACCAGCATGTTTTGTCTCAGACATCCTGCTGACACTACTCCACTTATCTAATCATACTAATATTGACATATGACCGCTTCTCCTTTATTCTGTGGTAACCCTTGTTCTTCAGATACATACAATTCAGTGCAAATATGTCAATATAATCTGAGCTTGTAGCTTTCAGTCATGTACTGGCCCACCCTGGGATCCTCTGGTGGATTTAAAGGTCATCCCCAGGTAAGAGGTCACTCCTAAGCATGTTCCTACAAAACATGGATTGTTTCATCAGTGACTTTGAGACCTTAAGGTTTGTTTGTTTTGATCTAATTTTAGAACAATAGAAAATTTAAATTTCAAAGTGTGTTTTCAAGACTTTGGGAAAATAGCTGAATTGTTTCACTTTGAATTTGTAAATTTAAAATTTCTTTTTTATAATGCTGCAGTTCAAAATAAGGCCACCTTAAAAAAGAACTCCAAATTGCTGAACTTCCCTTTTCTTACAAAATGAATTTTAACTGATAAGAATGTTTAGTGTCTTTTTCCTTTTATTTATTTATTTATAATTGCTAAAGACCTGTATTTTTCCAGAAGATGACTCTTCTGGTGAAGATTAGAGTAATGCGAAGCAATGCGATCAGTAGTTGTCTTCACGGCGACTACTGCTCTTTTAAGGAAGTTTATAACTTCCTATCTCTCTGCACACCTATCTGCGGTCCTTTGTGCCATGAGCCACAGCTGCTATAGGCTGGCTCAGCTCTCCAGGCACAATGTCACTTCGTACCAACTGAAAATTAGAGATGGCCCTAGGCCAAAAGTTTAAATTCAAAACAACTTTAAGCTTTGACAGTAAAAAATATGATCTAAATAATCTTGACTCTACATTAACAAGGTGGGGATAGATAATATTTCTAAAGTGTCAGTAGAATTTTATTAATCTTAGTTTTCTAGTGAGCAGCTATGAAATGAATTTAATCTGCCGAACTCCGTTAAAGACAACACTTTTTCTTGTTGTGGTTGAAGATCCTTAAATATCTTTATATGTTAGTGCTTGTAAGCAGTGAAGATTGTAGTCTGATCATTTTATAATAGAGATTTCATTTTTAAAGATACTTGCACAAACAATACTTAGTCCTAAGGAGCATACCAGAAACAGGGTATTTCAGTTTCCCAGAGAGGGTGAGCTAATGAACTGGCTAGTGGAAGGTTGTAGAACAAGTAATACATCTTGCTGGTGAAATCTATTGCATAATGTTAACCTTTTGTGGGAGCCAACCTTCTCAGGGTAGTAAACAATACACAAATGGTACCAGTAGTGCAGAGTCAGAAAAGACGCAAGTTATGACGGATTTATAAGAGCAATGCCATTATACCACTTGTTCTTTACGTCCATATCATGCCCCTAACACTTATTAACTAACACAACTATTTAAATTACAGAGTCAAACTCTTTTGTAAGTCTTGAGATCCCACTTTTCCCTTTGATCATTTTGCTGCACCAGTCCGAGGTATTTTGGCCAATGTGCCTTAAAGGAAAGATGCCTCTAAATTCTATAATTACAGAAACCGTTCTACTATGATATGTAAGGATGTATTTATAGTACCGGTCTGTGAATCCAAGCTTTAAAAATGAGTCAAGATCTGCAGATAGATGAGATTAAGGCTTTTTTAGCTTCAAGATTTTTAAGGTAGTTTGTTTTTTTGGTTTGGGGTTTGGTTTTTTTTGTTGTTGTTGTTTTTTTTTTTAATTTGTCTTCTGTGGTTTTGAGTCTTCACGGTATCCTTTGTCTGTGTTCCTAGAGCTCCAGTCCCTGAATTCCCTTTTAATATTTGCAAGAACACAGAATTGAGGAGACCTGCAAGACTGCTGAGCTGGCAATATTGAAAACTGCTTATCTATCTCAGAATGCTATTAATCTGTAATTTATTTAACTTCGAGGCTCTGGAAGTTAGAATATAGTGACTGTTGCTGTTTAAGTCTGCCTGGCCAGAGAATGCTATTAATCTGTAATTTATTTAACTTTGAGGCTCTGGAAGTTAGAATATAGTGCCTGTTGCTGTTTAAGTCTGCCTGGCCAAGTTAAAGATGAAAAAAATAGAAATGCTGGGAACTCACCACAGTGAAGACTATTACTTAAGGAAAATACATGTTTAAAAAAGGTGTCAGTCCAATATTTTTACACATCTATCTAAATCATCATGGCTTGGCTTCACAAACAAAGATCTGGGAAGGGCTTTTCCCACGCTCGCTGCAAGCGATGAGTGCACCCTTCGGGGCTGCGCGGTGGATTTTTTAGGTGAGGCACAGCGTGCGTGGAACTGGCTCCACCCTTTACACTGCGGTTCATCTGCCAGGGCCTAGCGAGCTTGGACGGTGACAGCGAAGTCCTCAGGTCGTAGGTTTGGTTAGAGTGTCCTTCTCTTGGATGGATGAGCCTTACAGGGCTAAACAAGCTCCATCTGCCCGGGTTTGGAGTCAGAGTTGTCCTTCTCCTGGGATGGCTGCCCGAAGGCTAGTGAGCCCATCCTGCCCGTGGACACACTGTGTCTGACCCTTCAGTTGAGACCTGTCTGGCCTGGGAGACCCCACCGGAGGCACATGCCACCACCAGCACAGCTCTCAACCTCACAAGGGCACGCAAGCTCTTTCCCCACGGCAAGAGGGTGCCTGTGAAAGAGTCTATCTAAATACTTCCCCTAGAAATACCCATTGCTATGTGTGATTTCAGTCAAGTGTGTTTAGTTACAGGCCATAATTTTTAATCCTATTTAAAGAGTTAATCCAACTAAGAGTTGGGAGAAAAAGGGTGACAATGTTAAGATAAGGGATGTCTGTGTCTGGTTTACCTGCCAGATGACCGAATTATAACATGATTGCTATCTTCAAATATTTATCTCAATTAGTATGAATGACAATAAACAGAGAGGGTTCTTCTGACTGTGAGATAAGTAAATACGTATATGAGTACAGATCATGCCAGCTTTGATGTAATTAGCTACAGTTTCACTCAGTTTAAGAGAAACCCACTTCAGAGAGGATTTGGCCCTTTAGAAGATTGCAGAAGCTGATTATGTGTCATCTTGCCCACTGCCAGTCACGGTCTGGTGCACTGCCATCATACGGTGATTTAAATGTGACACAGGTGTAACGAGAGCAGGAAACAATGGTGAATCAGGACCATGAAGTACTCTTGGGTAATACTTGGTTACAATGTACATACAGATTGTTCTTTTGGTTTGAGAAATAGCCAAACACTAGCAGAGCCAAATTCTAAGGTTTATCAGACTTGATATGAATCAGACCTTCTGACTGGGTCAGTACATCACTAGAAAATGTACGCAAAATCTGAAGTCATCCTTCAAGTGCTACAGACAGTTTGAAAGGTATGTGACCCCTGGTCTGATTGTCTGCCCTTCTAGCTCTTGCAGTCTTTTCCAGTAACACTCAGTTTAGAAATTTTTTATTTCTTTTAAACTAGAGCAGTATGAATACATCACTCCATGAGGAAAAAATCTGGCTGTCTCTCAGAAACAGAGCAGGATTTTCATTCTGCAGAGGACTGGCAACAGAGAATGTATCTTAATAGAATTATCTAGGAATTCCTCGAACTTTTCAGCATTATGCAAATATGGGACTAAGAACTAATGCAATTATGCGTTCATTTAATTACACTAATTTCAATAATACTTTATGTTTCTGTTACTGATTAAAAAAGAAGTCTGAAAATAATCGATTTTGAGATTAACCGTTTAGCCCTGCACAACAGAGCACTGAGAAATCTTTTTGATGCAACCTTCAACCTGTTTTGATTTACCTTTTTAACAAATTTGCAGTTGTTTCCAATTTATCTACTAGTTCATAAGGCACTTTTCAAATATAGACTTTTTTAAAATTTCAGAATGCTTTCAATAATCAGCTTTTACTACAGCTATTTAGAAATAGGCTCGCTGAAGAAGAAAGTGTAAGAGGTGCCAGTTCTGATATTGACACAGCTGCTACCTAAAGAAGAATGCTGTGATTCTGTAGCAATGAAGGAAATCTTGTGTTGATTTCTTTGGAAGAGACTCAAAACAGACATGTAAATGGAGAGGTGGGTAGGGTGGAGCATCTTCATCCACGGTTGGTGGTATAACCAGTGCAGATGGGGGCTGTCATTTGGAACAACCTGCAGCTAAATTGTGCCCGGGCTGGTTTAGCTGCCACCAACCAAGTATGAGGGAAGCGTGAAAGTATATTGGCTGTTCAGGCTCTAATTCAGAAAGAGTAACATGCTGTCTCTGCCCGCTATAGGGATATGTAATAAATTTTGTAACAGGATGTTGCAGAATAGCTCATTAATAGTAAAAATCTTTCCTGAGCTGGAGTTGCTACTGTGGGACTGCTGTCCATGCGTGAGGTTTTTTGTCTAAACCACTGGAGTGACAGCCCCCAGGAATATACCTGTGACTAGTCACAATTGTCTTCGTTTGTTAAAAAGAAAGCATGAAATAACATTTTTGATGCATGAAACCTTCCTAAAAAGGTAGAATAGACACAAATCTGTGTCTCAACCTCTGGGACACAGAGGGAGGGGGCCTGAGAGATGCGAGTTACCTATCTGGCTGCTAACCAAATGGCTCATTCCAAGGTCCAGGTGCCTCAGCTGTGGAGATACTGCTGGTGAGGTGTGTTCGGAGGGGCCGTACCTGCCTGGGCACACGGCCTGGGCCTGGACCTTGGCCTCGACTGCCCTGTCTGCTGTTGCAAGGGTTGTGGCAGGACCTGCTTGTGGGGCCTAGGCCGGGGAGTGAGGCAGCCGTTGTG
>NW_010420648.1:0-326 GCF_000710305.1 Buceros rhinoceros silvestris | reverse complement strand
GCTGGTGGGGCTTGGGCGGGGGAGTGAGGCAGCCGTTGTGTTGATCGGGAAGGTGGGCAGGCTGAGCTCAGCAGCTGTGCATCTGGAACCAGCCCTCGGGGCAGCTCAGGAGAGCTTGTGTTGTGTACCTCCGTGGATGTGTCCGATGGTTTTGTGACCCTTGGCACCCGGGGCCAGGACTGACAGCAACGAGGAATTTTGCAGCCTCCCCCGCTGCCTGCCCGTGGGGCCATCTCCGGGCAGCCCCTTGCCACCCTTCTGCCGTGAGTGACACAGGGCGACGGGGAGGCCCTCCGGCCGCCCTCAGCCCCCGGCCGGCGGGAGTA
>NW_010420647.1:11910-20693 GCF_000710305.1 Buceros rhinoceros silvestris | reverse complement strand
ACTGTGCGAGTGCTTTTTGATTTATGGTGTCCTTTAAATATTTGGTGGCATTGCAACATTTAGAATTTGCTTAAGGTGCTTTTCACATGTTAGTGAGTCACTACATTGCATTAAGTTCCAAATAAGTTAAGTTCTTTGATTTTAAAATTATTACAAATTCAGTATGAAAATTAATATATATCATCATTTGTCATAACTGAATTTTATTTTATTGAAGGACAACTGTACACACATCACTAAACATTTGATAGAAGCAAATTAGGCAAGAAAATAATTTTATAGCCCCTAAAGGGAAATAAAGCTGTTATATTCAAAACACCACAATTCTTAACATATGCTTAAATCAGACAAACACTTTAAAGCTATTATATATACACTTTGTGGAAGATCGAAATTTAGAAAGGGATGCAACCCACAATCCTAACAAGCAACCAGTAACAGAACTTTTCTGTCTGCACAAAGTGGGAGGCTTGGATCAGCTGTGATTTTGACTGAATTCATTTTAGTCTGAAAGCACCCTACTGATAAATTCCTGGACACTGCTCACACAGGCACAGCAAGTTGAAACACATAGGCTGTGAGAAGATTACAAGGAGCTATAACAGTTCCATTTGTGCTTCTAACATAAATTTCTTTTTCTCAATACCTGCTATCAGGAGTGCAGCAGTATGGGATACTTCTTTACTGACTCTACCACATAACCTAACGTGGTTTCCAGGAATGTTATACTTTAAAGGGTACTAATATCATACTCAACTCTGTTCAGGTACTCCTTTCTTCCTTCTTAAATCTCCAGTAGTACACAGGTCTCATGGTGTCTTACTGAACTTAAAGAGTTTGAAGTCAATTTCTCACATTCAACACTTAAAAATTTCTGATACTGAGTTCATAAGTGGCAGAGAAAGATAGTATTGCTTGCTCACACATTTGAGTTTTTTCCCTTTTGTTTCTTTTTTTTTTTTCAATTTTATTTTGGGTTGGGGATAATGCCAAGAGACTACACAAAGTAGGTAATACTAAAGCAGAAAATTCCATTTTATTAAAATTGCTCATAATCTACAGAAGGATAATACTCTAATCTGATTACAAATAATGTCATAATGGCCTTCAATCATTATTTTTTTCTTAGCATATTTCACAAGTTTTGTCACTTTACAAATAATTTAATACTATTGCAAGACTTTAATATGAAAATCTGTAACTTAATATGAAAAACTGTAACCATTTCTTTTTATGGTGTAGCATGAAAGATAAAGAATCTATGCCTAAAATTAGCTATGTAATGCTTACACGACCAATGTTTTTACTCCACCTAACTACTGGAATACTCAAACTGTTATTGTGAACCAACACCTATGTATTAGTCCATTATGCTTCTTTACCTGTGAAAATGTCTCTCTATAAAGCATTAAATCCTTAATATCTTAATTCAGTGCCTTCTACCATTCTATTCTATGGCTCTTTCATCTAGTTCTGTTAGCTCCATTTACTTTGGTTTTGAACTACCTATCACCTTAGCTAGTATATGGTGTATTGCCCTAAATACAATAAATAGGCTAAAATTTTAAAATCAACACAGATGAAACCTAGAACTCACTTAAAGTATTCTCAAATAGAATATTCTTTGCTACTCTACTTCATGGGAACATTCAAAGGAGGAGAGGCAAAACCCAGGATGAATTATTGAGTCTGACTTAACAAAAGATTCCTACTATTCTCTCCCCCTACAGAAAACAAGCTTGTGTTTCTGCTTTTGTTTACGACGAACCAGGCTTATTATTTTGTTTCCTCTTCATTAATATCAAAATGCCTTATCTACATCATTTCAGCTCAATGGGAGAAAAATATTTATAGCATTTGGGCAAGCGTACAGATGCAAGTCTTCTTGTTTGTGTGACAGTAGTTAGGTTTACATTTGATATTATTGGTTCTCCTTTACCCACTAGCTTGTTTTATTTGCTATCAGTCCTCCTAGAGCGTACAAATACATTGCTAGTGTATTCACATTCTATTCTAGATACTTTAATCCTGCCAGGGTGTTGTATTGATTCTCTTTGCAACAGGACATACATCTAACAACAGGTATCTAAAGGAAGAACGTACAAACCCTAGAACCAAAGATGCGATTCTCCATACTTCACAGCACAGAACTCAGCTAAACTTGCCTTTGAATTCTTGATGTTTGTATTGTCCTTGAAGGTAGCATTTTGAAAGCAGTATATCACTCTGAGGTACAGAAAAGGCACTGAACTTATTTGCATGGAAATCCCCATGCAATTCAGTTACTATGATCTTACAAGGGAATGAAATACTTTGTGTATGTATGTGTATATATACATACACACACACAAATCCAGTCACATACTTGTGCACTTACACACAATATATTCAAGCATCTAAGAAAATTTTCTTAGCATGGGCAATGTATTCTGTTAATTAGTGACCATTCTTGTTTCTCTTTTCACACCCCAACAAACCTTTACATGCCTCCTGACAATGAAGTAAGGAAATGGCTTTTGTTATGGAGCTTAAATATGGAGCTTAAGAAAAAGAGGCACTGTTTGCTCCCTACATGCATAAACTATTTATCTATTACATTATGCAGATAATCTACTGCGAACAACTGTGTGGCAATATAAGGGTTTATGGTTTGTTAGCAGAACTATGAGGTCTTTATGTGGTAAACACCAATGCCCTCAGTGGGCATTGCATAGTGTCTTTTGTCCCAAAATAACTTTTATAATTCTATGATCAAAATAGCATACAGAAATCTGGTTTGTGTTAAAAATGGATAAATAAAACAACTGTAAGGGTCTTTTCTGTCCTAAAATATTATTCTATAACAACATCTTGGCTACATAACCAGCTCTGTATGAAAACACACTGAAAAAAAAAAAAGGTTTAGGAACTGTAAACATTCAGGCAATAATCTGTATCATTCTCAGAGGAAAATGTCTTTCTCAGTCTCATTCTTCTATTCCACATAAATGTGACAAACTAAAGAATATAAAATTCTAAATCTTCCTGTGTGTATCAATTATACTGTTTGTAAGTCCCTGAGCAGTATTTAAAAGACAAAGAACTGAAAATAATATTCCACTTGCTGACAAAACAAAATCTAGCCTCTGGAAATAGAGAGAAGGGAAAGGGAATGATGGGAAGGGAAGGGGAGGGGAGGGGAAAAAAAAAAGGAAAAAAAAGAAAAGCATAGTTCAGCTAGAAGGGATCCAAAAGCATCATCTCGTCTTCCAGTCCTTCCACCAGCTGTGTTGCTTTTCTCTAGATGAATTCAAAAGCCTTCACATCCTTCTTAAACTGTGAGGCCCAGAAGTGCACACAGTACTCAAGGTGAGGCTGCACCAATGCTAAATAAACACAGTGGGATAATCACCTCTTTTGACCAGCTGAAGAAAATCAAGAGCCAGAGATGCACATGCCTCCTCATTTTCTTCAGCCACCATTCTGAATTTATCCAACACAGTTCACCTTTTCCATTTGCTGCTTTCCAGAGTATCAGACACAGAAGGAAGACAAAATGAGAAATTATATATGGGAAACTGCAGTTATAACCAAACACGTTCTCTTTCAGCTCTGCATGCATATTTCACAGTGGCTGACTTCAAATAATGACGGAGTCATACTCAGATTATGGAGAGAAGAGCAATAAGGTGATTATCTTGCCCAGCATGGCACCTGTTTAAAATCTTTCTAGGTTGAAAAGACAGTTAAAAGCACACATGGAGTTCCAAATGATCATTCTGCAATGCCCAGACTGGAGGTAGTCCAAAGAGTCACTCTAATTCATGTATGGTCTAGTGAAATCCAGCAGGTCTTAGTGCTTTGTAGCATACTGACACAGTAGAAAAACAAATAGGCCTTGGCAGACAGAAACTGCTGTTTCTCTCAGCCTTTTGTTTATGGCCACAAGTAACACAGAAAATTTCCAGGAAGGTGTGCTGATGTACATTTCAAAACCACTAATTAGAGGTCTCATCTAAAGTTTTATTACGGTGACCAAGAAGACATCTCCATGTTTCTTCTCCAGTAATAATGCCTGCCTACTTCTAAGATGTAGCTAGACATAAGTTATCACATAAATTCAAGGTACCTTGCATGCTATCATGAACCAAAAATCCTTGGTTTGGAATCTCACTGTCTTCTGTCCTCGCAATCCTCTTTAAAAAGATAAGCCTTCAGCTACAAAGTCCAGATCTGCTTCTAACTTGAGCAAGTTTAAGGCTGATCTCTGAGGGTTCACTAAGAACCCCACGAGCAGAATATTTGAAAGAATCTCTGCCACAGATTGGCAGAGGTACACCTCAATACCCAGATAAGAAAGACTTCCATTCTTCTTCTGAGGCTTGCTGCCAATGACATTGCCAACAAATCTTGGTGTTCAAAAGAAGTATGATAGAGTGACGGAACTCCTCAGATACCATGAACAAAGAATACAGCTGTCACATATTACAGGCTCAGAAAGCCACATGTTCTTCTGAAAAAGATACGGACTTCATGATATGGACTAGAAGCAGATGAGAAACAGCAGAAATAGGAGATCACTAGACAAGAATATTGTTTGGAACAATAAAAGACAACCTCAATCTCAAATCAAAAGTAGTTAAGAGTATGTCCATGAATTCTTTCTGTCATGTCTTCAGAGAACACAAACATTTGTTTTGTTAGTGAGATAAAAGCCCAATGCACTCACAACTGAATTGTCATTATGTGAAAGATCTGGCATTTTTTTATGAAGTTTTCCTGTGCTGTCAAGTAACTATGGAGAAGCCATGCAGAAGCTACTGGAAGGAGTTTTTTAGGTTTGGAGGTTTTTTATGGTTATTCTTCTCCTTTTTAAAAAAGAGTCTTCTTATTGCAGACACTGTATGAAAAAAATCCTCACATCCTAAAGCAGGACCAAGACATAATCTAGTTAAAGAAACAAAAAAATTCCTTTAGATACTTCCCAAATGCAAACTTGTCAGATTTAGTTAGCGTTACAAGAGCTCTGATGTATGAAAGATGAGAGAATAGTTTCACCTGATTAGTATTGGATACATCTTCTGTCTCATAACTGTAGATGCAGCTTGCAGACAAACCAGCTTGGTCACTAGTTTATTGTCAAATCAAAAGCATTGTAAAATAAATGGAGAGTTGAAAGAATTAACAGCACACTGGCTTTAGTTTGTCACCTTATCATAGCTTGCCCTGAAGCAACTAGTATTCCAATATTAAAAAAAAATATATATATAAAATTCTTCTGCTGGTTGTCATCTTACTCATAAAATTTCAAATGCAATTAAAGTCTACAAAGCACAGCTGAACATCATGAGACGTTCCATAGCACCATGTTATTCCAATACACTCTTAAAATTTAATGAGATGTTGATCTTTTATATCACTTGTTAAAAGAAAAAACAAGCAGAAACTTCAGTACACAGCTGATGATGATTTCAGCAATGAGTTTCAGAATATGAAGTCTTACACTTCAAGAATATCAAGAAAAACATTTTTAATTATATATTACTTAAGGGACAAAATATACCAAGATTATTTTCACAAAATGCAGAATCAAATAATGCCAGAGCAATCCTATTCACAATGATAATTGCTCCATCCCTGTTTAATTAATTTAAAAGATACATTTTCCTATCTGATATTTAACATGATAGGATTGGTTCATCTGGAGAGTTTTCCTGGATAAATTACATTTTTTCTTCATTGTAAAACTAAAACTAATTTTGAAAAAAATCCAATTACTGATACAATGAAATATGAATCCAGAACTTACTTTTCCATTACACGAAATTTATCATAAGTGATGTTTGTCATGTAACAAATATCTTAACTACGAAATTGATTTGCAGCTGGTGAGAATTCTTTGAGATACTGATCCCCTAGAATACAAGCAAAGTTCCCAAGTTTTCAGTGGACTTCCACCAACGTGTTGCCATCTGATGCTGGAAAAACCATGAGCTTTAAGAACTTTAAGAGTTGGTAGTAAAATCTACCATGTATTATAAGACTGCCTGTGAACCACCGACGAGCAAGCCTTCTGCTTTCCAGTACATGCAACCTAAGGCACCACCCAACAACCATTTACAATCAAGAGTAGCAGTTTCTGAATAAAAAATAGACTGGGACATCATCACATTTTGGAACTACTTTAGCATTGTCAGACTGTAGAAAGAAAAACTAAATCAGAGTATCCAATTTCCTTACAGTCACCTGTGCCAGAAGAAAGACTGCTTTCACTGAGATGCGACTGTTCTAACGATTCTCTCCAATCTTGCCCAAGGTTTCTTTTTTTTTGAGTGGTCCATTCTTTTACTACAAGGGAAGACAGCCTTCTGTCTTGCACTGTAATTTAGCACATACTCAAAACGATGGCTAGAACAGAAACTTATATAATAGTCAGCCTGCAGTTGCATAGCTTTTCAGTGACTCTTTAGACTTTCAAACATGATCATTTTTTCTCTTGTTTGTCAAGATTACACAAGCCTAGAGACTGATTTTGGTTGAAAAAGTGGTAATTATGTATTTTTTCAAAACCAGCAATAATGTCACGTGACAGAAGAAACTGGAATTCAGACATGAAAAAATACAGCTTAAATGGGTTTCCAACTAATACATAGGGTTCATTCGCTCTGGAAGCAAGACACCAAAGAATGTTCTAAACTGTGCTACTGGCAGTGTAAATAAGCATTACACAAACCTTACGTCATGACTGTTATAGCAAGATATTACAAACTCTTAAATAAAAATTGGTACTGTAACTCTTGAAGGAATCTTCTTAAAGAAAACAAAGATGCCAAAACTGGTTCTTTCACACACAGCTTTTCCAAAGAATCAAAGTTACCAGGTACCCTTAATCAAATTTATTGAGAGAGTTTAAGATAGCAATTTTCAGATATATGAAACGATCCATGGTTGTCATAAGCAGTGAAATGCATGTCACATTAGTTAGAATTGTGCAAGACAGTGAAAGAAGACAGTCACTGATGCACATGGATGATTATTTTTTCATACAACTTAGCTGAAGTTACAAAAAAATGGACAAACATGGACAAGCAAACATATCCTGTAATACTGACTGAGACTAGATGATGAGATTAATACGAGTTTCAGTTGTACTAGCTACATCAAAATCAATGTTTTTAACTATATTTCACAAATATTTTTCCTAAATGTCTCAGGTCAGGTTTGCTTGGAAGAGTTTGGTTGAATACACCAACACACTAATGCCATCTAAACAGACAACCTCACCTTGTCACATACTCACTGAGCATCACCAAGACAAGCTACCAATGGTTAGAAGACCCACAATGTCAAGTTACTCTGATAAGCTTATTTTCAAAACAGTGAGCAACACAAAATCTACAGGGATACAGGTGATGGAGGAGAACGGTAAAAATAAATTCAGCAGAAAGGAGAGACTAATTATAAAAGTAATTAAAGAAGCTACAGGAAGAAGTTTGAAGATTAGTGCTATCGGGAAGGATAAAGAGAACATCAAACAATTAAAGAATTCTGAGTATGAAAAATTGCATGTGTGAAAGTGAACAGGAAGAAGCTTGAAACGTGTTAAAAGCAAGCTTGATTTCAGTATGTGAATGTTAATCAACCCAGGGAAGTTTATTTAAATTATTGCTTGAGAGAACTTCTTCAACTCAAACCGGTAACTAGTCATGAAATCCACAAAGCCCAGTAAGTTCTAGAGTTTGACCCAACAGCACAAAACTGTATAGACCATCTTCAAATTCTATCGCATTATAAGGCACTGTCCCGGTTTGAACATGGCGCAGACCGCATGGTCTGACCGCATGGTCTGACCGCATGGTCCTTTCGTTCTTCCCCTTCTCTTTCCCAGCGAGCTGCAGGGAAATTCCCGCACTTCCAGGGAAGGGAGATACACCTCTGCAAAGGAGCGCATAAAAAGGGGCATGTCGAGAGACTCGCCGGCACCTCGCTTCCCCCCTCCTCTTTCTCTCTGTGCTGCCCTGTTCACACCGTGCCGCAGTTGTTTCAGGCCATGCCGCAGCACCCTTGGAGATTCCACCCCTGAGGCCAAGAAAGAGCTTCTTTTCTTCAGAGAGAGAAGCAGTGTCTGGCAGCAGCCTTCATTTTCCCTGAAAGCAGTAAAAGACTCGACACCTCTGCAAAGGAGCGCATAAAAAGGGGCTTTTCGGGAGACTCGCCTGCACCTCGCTTCCCCCCTCCTCTTTCTCTCTGTGCTGCCCTGTTCACACCGTGCCGCAGTTGTTTCAGGCCATGCCGCAGCACCCTTGGAGATTCCACCCCTGAGGCCAAGAAAGAGCTTCTTTTCTTCAGAGAGAGAAGCAGTGTCTGGCAGCAGCCTTCATTTTCCCTGAAAGCAGTAAAAGACTCCTTCTGCACAGCAGGTAGACCTTTCCGCTTTGCCAATTACTGGCGAGGGTGGACCTCAGGCTGAATCTCCCCGCTACGCCCCATGTCCCTCTATCATTGCGGACAGAGACCACGGTGCAAAGGGGAACGCAAAACTGTTTTCCAGATGCTTGAAGTAGAGCCTTCCGCAGAATGCAGGGAACACCACCAGCATTCCCCTAGAGAACCAGTCAACCCTGCAATGCGGGATTTGGAGGCGGGGGGCACTGCCCTTGGTAACCCAGTCCTTTTCTGGTTTCCCCCAAAAGGAAGGACTATCACACGGAAGGTTTGCTCAGGAGAAAAGTTTTCCTGGACTGAAAACTTTTGTGAGGACACGGACAATTCCTTCCACTCCCCCACCCCCCCACCCCCAACGC
>NW_010420647.1:969-11613 GCF_000710305.1 Buceros rhinoceros silvestris | reverse complement strand
AGGCCCCGGACAATTCCTTCCACTCCCCCACCCCCCCACCCCCACTGCTGCAGCGAACCACATGGAGGGTCAGTCCTTTGTAAGTGGGGGATGTGGGTTTTGAATGGGAGATTATATTGTATTTGCATATGCTTATTTATTTATTTATCAATCTCTCCCTCCATACTCCTTTTCAGTCCTGCCTGACTTTTACAATGATTTTACCTTCAAGCTTCTTTAGTAAAGCTCTTCCCCTCTTTACATTAAGCCTGTGTCTGTTTTTTTTCCTTTGCCCGAACAAAGCCCTGTATTCAAGCCTTAATGAGCTGATAAGCTCCCTTTCAGTGTGGTTTTGCTGGTTTTGCTTTCCAGCCGACACCCTTGCCACCGCAGCCTTTCGGTGCTAACAGCCCTTTACTTTCAAACTGCGACAGGCACAGAGAGAAAAGGTATGAGCAGCAGCAGGACAAGCAATTGTGACAATAAAAAGTGTAGAAAGGACAACAGCAAAGCTCATAGCCTGCAGCTAATCCAGCGAGTCAACATGAGTCAATGTCACAGCTTTGGGAAGGTACAGGCACCACACAATTTCCCAAGTGAGTGTAAAAATACATGGTGCAACAGCACTAGGTACTGACATAGAAATCTCTCTGTCTCTTGTTTTCAAAGAGACTGAATATGGAAAGACAACTCAGGGAGTGATTTTTTTTTTTTTTTTTGGGTGGTGGTGGTTGTTAAAGTACGCACAAAGAAATTACTCAGGGCAAGCATTATACACAAATGATGAAGCATATGATACCTCTACAAACCATTCAGAACTGTGGTTAACCCTCTGTAAGTTGCACTAAGGGGTCTGATTTTGACCTCTACCGGTCTTTATCTCTACTGTGGGGGCAACATGTGACCAGTAGAGGAAGAATAATTTATCAAGACAGGTGAATTACAGGTATAAAGCATGTTAAGAAAAGACAAAGCAAACCACATACTCTAGCTATTCTAAAATAAGTTGCTTGTTCCTTGGCAGAGCCTTTCAGCCAGGGTATGTGATAAAGGTGTTTATTTTCAACTATCTATCTGCTTTTTCAGGAGATGCACTGTATTCCTGCTCTTTGCAGCATGCTTGACAGTTATTTATATAAATCACAGCTCAACATGCTTTGTATATAAAAAAAAGATCAGCAAGTTCCAAGACTACATATGAAAAACACTGCATGAGCAGAAGACTAAAAAAAATTTGGGAAGGGACTGATGCGGAATGATTTTTAGACCCTTATAATGCTTTCTGGAGACAGCAAGTTAATATGGTGATTCTTGTAACATCATTGAATAACCCATTTTGTTCCTATGCTTTATCTCCTTACCACTCTGCCTCAAAAGATTTACAATCTAAATATGCAGCTGAACTTACAGTCCTCCTCTGTCTCTCATCACCTCCCTTCCTTTCTATCATCTTCTGTTGCTAATGCACTGGTGACAGGGAAGAGAGGAGAAAATTCAGCTTAGCGTGACAGGCAGAAAATTCTTTATTTTCAAACACATAATTTGAAATCAGATATTTACCAAACCCTATCAGATCATGAAGCAAGAAAAGCTGCTTCAACTGTAACTTTTTCCGGGGAAATCATAAAGACAGCAGCAGAATAACAGACACAAAATAGAAGGATACAGTATTAGATGTAGGAGTGCTATTACTCCAACTACACCATCAGGATAAGTAGCACTGGACACAGTCATTTTGTCTGGCATTCTTGAGAAACTCCAGAACCGAGTCATTCAGTTCTTACTCAACTCATGACTTCTGGTTTCTCACATGAATCCCAAATCAGGATGCACCAGGGCCCAGCTTGCCCACCTTACTCCTTCAAAAGAGGTCAGAGAAAAACAGGTTTCATAAATTTGAGCTCCCCCTGCTGCTGCATGTCTGCAGAGCGTCTCTGCAAGACTGACTGCAGTCCTGGCATCACTCAGGTCAGCACAGCTGGTCTGCAGTGGGAAGATCCAGAAAGCAGAGCAGAGCAGAGCACGAGCACCTGGCAGCACTGCCCTATCATTGCTTTACACTTTAAAACACTGAATAAAAAGCACAGATTTCTATTGGGCACAAGTGAAATAACTGCTGATAGTTACCCTAGGTCTTCACACGTTTTGGAGATGTCGGAACAAGTGATGTGCAGAGGTTTCAGGGCATATATATCTAGTTATGCATCTAGTAGATGTCATTTTTTGTGTACAGACTTTTCCCCTGCTAATACTTTCTCACAGATAAAAGCTTCTGTGTGGGAGACTCCTTTGCAGCCTTAACATTGCATCCTTAATTGTAAAAGTTAATCTGAGCCAAAAATGTCAGCAATCCAGCACTGTTGGCAGAGACAAATCTCTGGAACACCTGTCTGAAGACAGACCTTCCTCCTTCTGCACCTTCCCCTTCCCCTGGTTGAATATAAAATAAGACAAATGTTATTTTAACTAAGACTTTCTTGGAAAAGTAAAGAGGTCTTATTCCAAACCAGGAAAGGTAAAATAGCACTGCATAAGAAGCAATGAGAGGGAAGAAGCAATGTGCTCCAACTCCTTCAAATATCCAAATCTATGAACTGTCCCAGAAGGCCTTAGAAACCTTCTTCTAATCGCTAAATTCTCTACTGTCAGACCAAAAACAGTCTTAGCGAAGTTCTACGTGCTTGTACTTGGCAAATTTCTTATATAATTTTTATGTCATTAGGTGCCCTCTCGGAAAGATTTTTATTTAAGAAATAATGATCTAGCTTAGAATCAAAATGTGCTGTGGCTGCATGATCCTTATACAGTGAATTTAACATCATCATCTCATTATAAGATAGAAAGGATATTTAGAATTTTAATAACCATAAATATTACTATTTATTTATTTGGATACTTCTTCAGAACTGCATCTTTCTTGAAAACCTCAAACTTCAAGGGAAAAGTTACAGGCTACACTGTAACTAATTATTGTGTAGTCAATGTTTTCTTTCTCCCTCTTCTATGGAAATTTTTCCCCCCCACTTTATCCCAGCAGCGAGTCTTAAAAGGCGTTTAATGAGCTCAATTTGTATTAATTTCCAGAATTACAAGTAATTTTCTGTTTTAAACCTCAAAATGCTCCATATCTTTTTTTCAAGCCTACTAAGAGCAACTCAAGAAAATCTAAGTCCACAAAATACTGTGCAATTATTTTTAAAGATGTCATTTTACATATAATTACATTTTAATTGCAACTATTGCTTTTTTGAAATTAGAAAAAAGAATAAATAAAATCTTTATGTCAGTAGTTTCTTTTTAGTTTTTTGTGGTTTAAAGAGTTTACAATGTGATAGTGTGATGGCTAAATGAAAGGTATGTAGACAGACTACATTAGTACAGAGTCTTGCGTAGAGAAAATGTAATATGAAACAAAAAATCAATACTTTTGGTTGAATGAAACAGGAATATTAAGATCAAGGTAGAATATAATTATTTTCTCTTCGGAGGGGTCTCTGAAATTATTTTGCATCACATAGTTCTGGGCCACTTGTTTTCACATAGCAACTTAGAAACATTTTGGGATCACTTTACTGAGAAGTAACAGTAAAATTGTCAGTACGTGGTTGCAGGCAAGTTGATAAATGTCATTATTTCATTAAAGCTCTTGCTTACATGAGGACATATGACTAGCCAGAGATATATATTCCATTACTGGGAAGCCTAAAGGATATCATGGGTGCTGCTGGCCAAGGCCTGAGTCAGTCGGTGCCCCAGCTGCTCTCAGAGGCCCTGTAAAACCCACCTTCTGGTAGTGTCATAGCTCAGAGAAGTGGCTGGTGAAGAAAAGAAACAAAGCAAATGTACCGACAAACACCATTATGGTTCAACTGCATCCATAAAAGGTAAGGGTCTGTATTCCTCTGAGCTATAATTTTATTGTGAACACACACTCTTCAAGATGACAATTGGCTACTGTACTAGCTTCAGCCATTTTTCAACCAGTATTAAGAAGGAAACACAACTCCTATATGCCCTCTAGGTATCTGGTATCTGTATAATTAAAATATAATTCTAAGACAAGATTTGCAGGTTTTGGCTAAAACAAAATTCATGGATCTTGTATCACCATTTCTTTTTAAAAAAGATTTTGGAAAGTAATATCAAGAAAACTACTTCTGAGTATTACCCACTATCATTTGGAACCAAGATTTACAGAGGGAAGGAACCTAGTGCAGATCTGCTGCAGATCAATCAGAATTTGTGATGTTTTTTGTAGGATAGATAAAGTAGGACATAAGTGAACAGGGTCAACAGAGCTAATATGATGCAGGTCTGTGAGAACTAAGTAAAACTGTGGTCACAATACTTAGGTCCTGAAAAAAATACGTCTGGATCTTTTTAGAACTAACATACAACTGCCTTCCTTTGTGTCCACGAATAAAAATTCAGTATGTTTAACTGGGTTATATTGGGCTCAGAAGCAATATAAATGTAACTACCATAAGTGCTAGTACAGACATTTCACAACTGTTTGCTTGTCATCGCTGTCAAGCACTCCTATCTTGGAATAAAGCTTTGTGAAGACCTTGAACTAACATCTGCAATTCTTTTAATTAAATCAGTTCACCAATGACATTAAAGTTGTTTTTTACATATTCCTCACAATAGCAGCTTCAGTCAAATCCAGTTTTTGAAAGATGAAGTAGTGCAGAACAAGGAGATTATAACTCCTTCTTCCCCTCTGCCGGTCAATTCAGTGAAGTATTTCAGCATATGCTCAAGTTAATCACTTGAATATATCCAAACGAGATTAGCAAGAATTTAGCAATCAAAAGAAGCAGAAGATTATTCTTGTGCTTATCTTATAAGTCATTTTGTAACTTGGACTCATATACAAAAAAGCAGAAAATACAACAGAGTATGAGTTCCTTCAGATGAGGGAGCTCAAACTTTTACCAGGCATTGCAGTATTATTTTGTTAGAATCTCTTAATAGAACATACATCCTTGTTGTGACGTCTTCCAGCACCCATAAAGCTCTTGGTTCATCACCTTTTCATAAAACAAGTGACTCTCACTGCTCTTACTTTTACATATTCCATGTAAGATTAGCCATGGCGTCACTTAATGAGAGTACAGAAGTTCCACATGTGGTCTTCAGACAGTAACAATAACCAGCCATACAGCTCATTTGGAAAGTGAATTTATAGTAAGAGACTAATTTGTTCTCCTGGCACAGCTTAAAAGCCCCCGACACAATGTAACTTTGGTATTCTTTTTTCCTACGGTAGGCCAAACATTACTGTTAGCAATACGTGGCACCACTATTTTGACTAGCCCCATAGCAGGAGGCAGCTTCCTGCCTTGCTTTCCAAAGAACTACCAGATGAGTATTCTCTTCCTGACTAGACTTGTTTTCAATCATCTTCACTTTTCAGGGCTCAAGATGAATCTCTCTTCTCATCTTTTGTGTTCAAAAGACTGTTTTTCATTTATAGTATCCACAGGGCAAGAATGGATGACTGCTGTTAGCACGTTAACATTAAGCTACCATCCCCGCCCAGGGGAGCATATGACCACGTTGCCAGCTCTCAGCCACCCAAAACAGAACGAGATTGCCTAACACTCTCCTGAGCACCGTAACTGTAAACATTTCCTCCTTGGTACTGCAAGGGAACATCAGTATGTACATGGCCAGCTTGCACATTTCAATGATTAAAGCACCAAGTGATTGCTATGGAATCATATACAACAACTACAGGGCAGCAACTTATTAAATATTTAACTCCTTGCTATGTGCTTTAACAATCTCTTTCTAATAGTGATACTAGATTTGGGTGCTCCAATACACACAACTGCATCAGAGGATATAACATATTCACAGAACAGTAACATTATATAAATTATATAACATTATATATATATTACAACATTATATAAATGCTGTACAGTTCTCCATTTACGTGTTCTTTGTGTTGCTTTGGCACTTGGTTGTTGTTGGGTTGTTTGGTTTGGTTTTTTTTTTCATTATACAATGGCAATTAGCTTTAAAGACTAAAATGCAATTTACTGGAAAAACAAAACCAAACTCAGGCAACTGTAGCCCTAAACAATTTCTACACATATTAATTTCCAAATATAAAGGGGACAGAAATTACATACAATAAAACGGTGGGGAAAGAAGAAGACATCACACTTGCAATATCAATACCAAATGCTATTTAAAAGTTCCAAGGACAGTATTAGTTATTTTTAATATGAGTGAAGAATACATAAATGATCCTTATAACTTTTTCCAGGAAACTTTTTTATCATGTAAACGGCAGTAAGAGGAAGAAGTGCCAAAGTATCTATTTTAATCATACTCATCTATATTAACAGAGAGAATAAATAACATCAAAGGTTTTAATAAAATCTGTATAAATGATATCTGCGAGCATAACTTCACCAATATTCTTTAGAATTCCTCATCATAAAAAAGGTAAGTCCTACTAAAATAAAGTGCATAAGTTCCAGCTTTTCACAAGACATAAAGTTTACTGATCTATTATTATCAGCTTCTTCCTGTAAAAAGAAAAATTGACTGGTACAACATCCATCTTATCTAAATAACCACACCAAATTCTTGAGTTAAGTAAGTTTCTCAGTGATTCTCAGTGTTTCTTTAAGAATTACGTGTAATTTCATTCGATTTCTCATCAACCCTAGTGTTTTGCCAATGCCTTCCAAGTATTCCAATAAGCATAATGTAATTCTTAAATTTCTATTTAGGAAAAAATATATATCCATAAAACCTACAGCAAACACCTACACCTTGTGGGTTTCATGCTGAGTATCTCCTCTTTAAATACGCTCTCAAAAAGTTACTTGACTTCTTTCCTGAATTTCTTCCTTTTCCAATACGAAAAACTTAAATTGGAGTAAGTTAAACGCAAAGCTTAAATGAAATTATTATATAAGACACAGATTGCACAAACCATGAAGTAGAATCATGATTATAACCAGTAAAAAAGGAAGAATCCCACATTTAAGTTGCTGCAGCCATGGGACAGTGCAAACCATTGAAGAAAGCTTTTCAATAAAACAGGAAGGGCTGATGCCATTTTGCCTGGCCCTACCTATAATCTCTTGAAAGCCCTTTAGGTTAATTATATCTAAACACTAATTCTTTTCTGAGACATTACAGAAACAGCACATAATACGTAAAGAAAAAAACATGGCCTCTTTAACGTCATGCTAATATCTGAAGGCTTTAACAATAACTACATAGACATACTGCAAACCAGAATTTGAGCCTAATCACTGCCTAAAGCATACATTAAATGCAACTTTCTTTAAAGGTTACTGTAGGTTATATAATACCCACTATGCTTCCAGTTACATGAAAAAAAAGGAAAAAAAAAGACAGCATATGAAATTAACAATTTACTTCTATTCTTGCCTAATTTTGGCAAGCGTATGAGAGTCCTAGGGAGATTGCAGGCATCTATTCTAGGACACCATGCTACGTGAAAAAAAAAAAAAAAGTCAGAAAATGGGTAGAAACTAATCTGGATTCACCAATAAATAAGAGAGAAGAGTTTTGTACAGTGTTTTTATTTAAAAAATACTTCTACAAATGCTAAGAATGCGCAGGCAGTAGCTGTGGAGAAACTGTGAACATTCTTCAGGAATAGTAGTAAAATGAAATTTGCCTTTCTATAAATCTAAACAATTCTGTATTCACTCTTCACTGTGGGCGAATACAGTGGGTGGCACAGTACCAACAGTTAATTCACTGTCATTCTTTTCTTCCCAGAAGAGACTATCACAACTTTCTGAACTAGCTGCTACTACGTGGAGCAACATTCAACCAAGCTCATCTTAGGACAGAGAGGTTAGCCATGACAAGTTTGAGCAGCCACCAAACACCTGATACAAATGACAAGCAATCCTAAAGCGTTTATGTCACACAAAGATCCTACAAAACAATTCTCAGGGTTTTCAAACATCAGCAAAGTCTGTAACAATGAAATAATTGCAGGAAATCAATTTGAAATTTATTAACTATCTTCATCTGCACTTGTCTGCAAGGGGAAGGACCCCTTGCAATGGTACAGGCTGTGGACTGAGTAGGTAGAAAGCAGTCCTGCAGAAAAGGATTTGGGATTTTAGAAAACAGAAAAAATAAACAGGAGTCATCACTACACCCTGGCTGCAAAGAAGGCTGAAAATATCCCTCCATGATGGTCAGGGGTTGGAGCACAGGCCCTGTGAAGAGAGGTGGAGGGAGAGGGGCTTTTCAGCCTGGAGGAGAGATGGTTTGGGGGGGATATAAAGCAGCATTCCTGGAGCTACAAGGTCATTAAGAGGTCAGAGCAAGGCTTTTAATAGGGGTGCCTGCTGGGGAATGAGAAAAAACCGTCTAAGTTGGAACAAGAGTTTCAAATAGAGTGTCTACTTCAAACTTTTTCCCCATGAGGACAGTCAAGCAGTGGCACAAGTTGCCCAGAGAGGTTGTACAGAACCCACCCTTGGAGACTTCGACTCTCAACTCTGCTGGTCTGGTCTCTCAGATGATCCTGCTGTGAGCAGGGGGTTGAACTAGTGTGATCGGTTAAGATGGCGCTAGCGGGTGGTGAGCCTTTGTTCTTCCCTCTTCTCCTTTTCCCCAAAGTGCGGGAAAGTTTTCTCATGACTTTTGGGGAGAGAAGCGCCAGCCCTTTGGTTTCCCTGACTGGGCGTCGAGATATTCAGACACACCTTCGTGAACAAGCCCATAAAATGGGGAGTTTTCCAAGACGCCCTGGCACACACATTTGAGGTTACCAACGAGGACCCGAGAGAGAGACTTCTATCGCAGAGAGACAAGACACCGCTGCCTCCACATAGCAGTAACAGATTTTCCTTTTGCAAACACTTTCCCATTTGCCTCAAGGGGTATGCAAAAAGAGGTATGCGAAGCAACCCCATCCTCCACATAGAGAGTTGCTGCTGCCGCAGGATGAGACATAATCATTGCTCGCAAAGCCGGTGACTAGTACTGCTGGGACCTGACACTGTCGTCATTGTTCAACGGAGGGATAGATGAATACCTCCTGCCAGGGATGAGAGGAAAGACTGTTTGCGAAAGTTTGCTGGGACACTTCGTTCCTAGGCTGGAGGCTAAAAACTTCTCTGGCTACTCTCCTCTCGTATCCCCACGGCGGGCCAGCCACGTGGCACATCCTTTGTTTTAAGCGGGGATTAAGTGGGGATAAGGAATGTATGTGTGTGTGTGTGTGTGTGTATATTTATGTATTTATTAATATCTCTCTCTCTCCTTTCTGTCTGGTCCTGTTGACCTTTGAATGATTGCTTTATGGGTTTAATTGCATTCACTATTAAAAGGGATTGTAAACAGAAGCATTTAAGTTAAAACCTGTGTTTGTCTTTCCTTTCCCTAAACAAAAGCCCAAACAAGCCATAATGAGCTACCAAGTTCTCTTTAGTGTATGTTTTGGTGGGTTTACATTCCCTCCAAACCGTAAAGTCGTGAAACATTTTCAGATATAACAGCCTCAGAGTTTTAACCCATGACAACTAGAGACCTCCTGAAGTCCAGGATGAATAATCCTATTATAATAATATTGTCTAACAGTAAGTCAGTGGTTTATGGAAATACTGAGACACGTCAGTTACAACCTGAAAATGGAAAAAAAAAAATCAGAACTCATCTTCTTCTGTATATAATTTCTTAGATATACTTACTTTCTTAAAATTTATTTAATTTCAGATTTAAATGCCTATTTCCAAATACAAGGTGTTTCATTTTCATTTACAGATTTAAAAATTTCATGAACTGTTATCTTAAAATTCTTCCATACTTACCTTGCAAGTCAATTGCCTTTGAATCTTTCTGAAATGTTGAAAGACCTATTTCTTTATTTAAAAATATATTCATCTGGTAACTGCTCGTCACATTATGATATTATCCTTTTTAGAGGTGTATGCAAAGATGAAACAAGTTCCTTTACGCTAGCTCTTTCCAGCAAATGCTGTTTTGTTATCATTAGCTACCCTTCATGATTCCTAAATCTGTTTCACAATGACTGCTTTGAAAGGTATAACTCTTTCGCCATTGTGTAGGTATACCCTGCATTCTTTGTTCCTAAATATACAATCTTGTATACAGCTATACTGGAATGCATTTTCCTTAGCATGGGCCTAGTCCATTAAAATAAGCTAGACAGCTCCGCATCGACAGTCTGTCTTCACTGCTGTTTACTACTTACTTCCTTCTGCCATCATCCACAGATTTTACGAGCTGTAATTTTATATACACTTAGAAGATACACATACAAAATATGAATGACTGTCTTTCCCTTTCCAATCTCTTTTAATACGTGTCACCAACCTAGGTTCAAATTAAGATAGCAAAATGCATGGAAAAAAATAAGTGTAAGATTCTAAAGTTAAAGAAAGATTACATTAACTTCATTCTGAAGGATATAAAAACTGGATTTATAAATATGAGATAGACTAGTCTTAAAATTTATGAATAAATAAATATTTCATAGTCCCTATTCTGTTACTTAAGAAATGTGACAAGAGTAGCCAGGAAGAGGAAGAAACTTCCCAAGCGATCGAGAGTTATGTCCCTTGCAAGGCAATACTACAGCTACAGATCTCAACTTCTGTTAAGTATTAGAGAATTCCCAGCACT
>NW_010420647.1:0-884 GCF_000710305.1 Buceros rhinoceros silvestris | reverse complement strand
AATTGATGCATTTTGATCTCCTTCTGCAAGTATTTAATAGACTGGTTTTTTGGGAAGCAGAGCACAAATGAAAAATGAATACAGTAAATCTCTAATCTATAAAACGCTGCCTTTACATTTATAAATAAATGATCCTACACTCTACTTCATTTAGTCTTTTCTCAATATATGAAAAGAATCCTACATAGCTACAAATACTACAAATCTGATGTATGGTATCAGACTCTTAAATCTTAAGACAGATACTCAAATTATGATATTGAAATACAGCTATTTGCTTCTCCTAAATCCAATTACTAATTTATACAATGAGTGATCTCTTTCTACTTTTTCTGTCCGTTGTAGATGGAACAATAAATACTTGCGATCTTTTAATTAGTTGTTCTTAAAAAGATCATTTTCCCTTCTTATTTTGTGAAGGAAGAAATGGAGTAATTGAGAGTTTAAATGAGTTAACCTTTAAAAGCCAGCAACGGTAAAGCCTGTAACAGTTCTCACTTCTGATATCATATTCACCGCACCATACAGTTTCCTCAACTGTCTCGTCATTTCTTAATTTTCCTTTTTTAACCAATTTATTATGCAAACAAATACATAACATTTTCTTCTTTCTCTTAAATATAAAGCTTATTCTGCTTGCAATACAGAGTGATGTTAAAAATACTCAAGTACTTGCTATTTACTGTGAAACTTATTTAAAACTTTAAGACTCAACTACTCTTTCATAACTTTTGAGTATACATTATTTAACGAGTAACATTAAGCAAGAAGTGTGGGTTAGACCTGAACTGCTGAATATTACACACAACACCGTTTCAATGTGTTACTTTCAGTGTTCCAATCCACTGATCCCTCCCAAAAGTGCAATATCTTGCTCTGTGTAC
>NW_010420646.1:0-2279 GCF_000710305.1 Buceros rhinoceros silvestris | reverse complement strand
AAACAGACACAGCCACCAGGTCCTCCAGCCTGGAGCCTCCTGTAGTTATTCAGCTGCTCTCTCCCTTCAGGGACAGCCATCAACCTGCAGAGATCATCCAGCAGCTCCTCATGGATCTGCAGGACACTTTGGCTCCTGCGTGCTCCAGCCCTCCTGGACACCTTCGTGCAGGTACAGGATCGGAAATTAGCAGTGCTGCTGCTTTTGCCCCTTAGAAAGCCGGGGGCAGGCCCCGGCGCATCTCTCCTCAGGCCACTGGTGCTCCTTGAGGCCGCTGCTCTGGTGCCTGGCACCTGGGGACTCACTCAGGGCTGGGCTCCCTACGGTGCCGCCTGTGCTTCTGCCTGCAGGGGAGCGCCTTGGGCCCCATTGCGCCCTCACATTTGTTGTTCTCGCCCTTTGCCTTCAGCCGGATGATTCCCCAGGACACTGCTGGCCCTTCCAAGGTGCTCAGAGCGAGCTGCTGATCCACTTGCCTTCCAAAATCCATGCGAAGGCCATCATGCTGCAGCACTCCCCAAACAGAGCCTCTCCGATGGAGACCATCAGCAGTGCCCCCCGAGATTTCACTGTCTTGGTAAGCCTCTGCCGGGCATCGCGGCTGGGACCTGGCCACTGGGAAAAGCTCCAACGGCGACTTGCTGCTCTCTGCACATCTGCTGAGATCTGTGTGCCCCCAGGCACCACTGCTCCCCGAGGGGACAGTTCAAGGGACAGCCAGGGTGGGGTCACCTCTCCTAAGACTTGCTCAGCGCTTTGTGGCCCAGCACCTCTGGCACCTTGAGCAACACAGAAGGCGCAGGCTCACCCACACCTCATCCTGCAGCAGACTGTGGATCAGGCTCCCCCCCACCTCAGCCTGCAGCAGATTGGGCTGGAGCTGCAGGAGCCACATGGGGACCACGGGCCAGGATCTCGCTTGAGCGTTTCCTCATGGTCGCGTCAAGCCTGACCTGCTCCCCTGTGCTTTATCTCCAAGGGACTGGACGAGGAAGGCATGGAGGAAACTCTGCTGGGGACATTCACCTACAAGGTGTGGAAAGAGCCGACCCAGACCTTCCTTCTGCAGGTATCGTGAGTGCGCATGGGCAGGAGGCCCGGGCAGCAATGCTGGGTTACCAGCAAGCCGCTTGACGGGGCAGGGGGGATGCCCAGCACCTTGCCCTGGCAGCAGGACTTTCCCCAGGCCCTGTTTTCCCGGGACCAGCACGCCCCAGGTTTCCAGAGCTGCCTGCCACGTGCTCTGGGGCTAGGCGATAGGTCTGCAGGGCCACAGGGGTCCTGTGCCACCTGGGTGGGAGAAGGGAGGGCAAGGAGGAAGAAGCTGCCGCCGCAGCCAGGGCAGCAGCTGCACCTGCCAACGCAGGGGCCGGGCTGGCACAGGACAGTGCCTGGAGCCGGCTGTCACTCCTGACACCCTAGTGATGCTTTTTGGGCTGTGCTTGCTTCACAGAAGGGGAGTTGCAAAACCTTCCACATCTTGAAACTTGTCATCTGGAGCAGCTGGGGACAGACGGGACACGCCTGCATCTATCGAGTAAAGGTGCAGGGGAAGATCGCAGGAACAAACAGCAGGAGCCAGCTGCCTTCCCTCCCTAGCAATTAAAGAGGAAACTGAAGAAAAAGGCCACAGCGATGTGGGTGTTAAGTGTGGAACAGAGCAGTGTCCTGCCAGAGGCCCTCTTAAAGCTGCCAGCTTCTGCGTGTCGCAGGCTGCGGCTTCCTCAGGCTTTCTGCTTCCTGTCCATTGTGGGAACGAATGTTTCCTCACCGAGAGAAAGGAGACGATGCCCCCAAAGCCTTTCCTTGCCCAGGTTCCTGAACGAAATCCTGGGGCACGAGCTGCATCTCCCCACCTGGCCCCAGGAAGGAGTGGCCGGATGAGCGTGTCTGGAGCAGTTCCAGTGCCTGGGCAAGGACAGGCAGCAGATGAGGTGGTGGGACTGTGGCCGCAGCAGCTGCCCAGAGGCTGTCCAGGGCTTGTCTTCTGGCCACCATGGCCAGGTCACCACTAACTCCTGTCCCTCGGCACCACATCGACACGTCTGTTAAACCCCTTCAGGGATAGGGACTCCACCAGTGCCCTGGGCAGCCTGGGCCAGGGCTGGACAACACCAACAGGGAAGAAGTTGTCCCTCAGGTCCAGCCTAAGCCTCCCCTAGCACAACTTGAGGCTGTTTCCGCTCATCCTGTTGCTTGTTCCTTTGTGACGAGACCAACCCCCCACCTCTATGGGTGACAGCGAGCGGCCTGAGAGTAGCAGCTGCAGCATCTCCCAT
>NW_010420645.1:3824-4196 GCF_000710305.1 Buceros rhinoceros silvestris | reverse complement strand
CAGGTGGCGGCGGGGTGGCCCTCGCGAACTCCGTGGAGAAGATAGTGGCCAGTGACATGTATCCCGCCGTGTCTTCTGGGAAGACGGAGCCAAGATGGATTCTGCCCGCAGTTACGCAGCTGTTAATCTTTGCCACCCAGGCGCAAGTTAGAAAAACAGAGTCTGTCAGTCTGATAACACGGATTCAACTTTAGAAAATAGCAGTTGGCAGGGAAGGGTAGGCAGAGCACTCAAAAAGGCTATAAATTACTTCATAAGGAAATATCAGCGGAGCTTTCCCTGCAGCCGGCTGGAATTTTTCTGGCCACTTCGTCAAGACCTTATCAGGGAGATGTTCGTGATTTATTGCTCCGGAATGTTTTCGGAAAGGTC
>NW_010420645.1:1100-1477 GCF_000710305.1 Buceros rhinoceros silvestris | reverse complement strand
CAGTCAGCTCCTGCTGGAAGGGCTCAGGGAAGGGCAGCCCTGACCAGAGCCCCTTCCCACACTTCGGTTCCATGCATTGTTCCTGTTACTTCAACAGCCCGTGGTCAGCAAGTGGCTTAATTTGTTCAGGAGTTGGTGCCCTGTCCGTCGTCACATGCACCATGAGGTTTATGACCTTGGTGAGAGGCATCAGGACTATCGTGTATCTGGAGACTGTCATGTCTGCTTGTGGTGTGGTGTCATCCCTGGGCACAACGTTCAGCTGCTCCTTCTTTCTCTTTATATCTCTTTATATCTCACAGTGATATGGGCACTGGTGGTGCCATGGTAACCCTAGAGTGCCCAGAGCCCAGGACGGGGCAGTGTGTCACGAAGCC
>NW_010420645.1:0-409 GCF_000710305.1 Buceros rhinoceros silvestris | reverse complement strand
CCTGTTCCCCAGGGAGGGGCTCCGGCCATGCTCCATCCACTGGGCACCCTCAGTCCCAACCTGTGGCCAGAGAGATGGGGTCAGTGTCCCCAGCAGCCCCTGTCCCAGGGCTGGTCTCTGGGGAGCACAGGGCTTGGGCATGGTCTCCAGTTTCTCACCAGAGCCCTATGAGATGACCGTGCTCCAGCAGCTGCAAAGCAGTAAGTGAGGGTCCCCAGGGCCAGGCAGGGTTGGGACCAGCAGGTGTGACCAACTCGATGCCAGGATCCTGTTTCCCCAGCACTCTGGCAGCAGGGTCCTGTGGGCAGGGGTCTCAGTGGTGCTGGAAGGCTGGGGCTGCTCGGAGCTGGCAGCGAGCCCCGCACAGCCTCTCTCCAGAGCCGTGCCCAGTTTCAAGCTCTTTTCACCC
>NW_010420644.1:44428-46695 GCF_000710305.1 Buceros rhinoceros silvestris | reverse complement strand
GAGGGCGCCCTTGCACCGAGCCGTCCCCGCCGGGACGCGCTTCGGGCGCTCGCCGGCGCCGCGTGTGAAACGCGAAACACGCAGAGCGCCCGCAAACCGCCACAGCCTCCCAAAACCGGGCTCCAGCCAGCGTGGTCCTGCCTGCGGATCGGTGCAGGCTGACAGGGGCTGGGGTCCGGACGGAGTCTTTTAGGACGTGCGTGTCTGACCCTCTCAGGGCTGAGAGCTTGTGACGTTGTCTCTGCCGAAGCAGCGTTGTTCCATGACACAACGTTCGTATCTCTACACAGAATAAGCCCTTAGGAAGTCTTCTGCAAATCTTTTACGAACTAAATTAGTGTTCTGTCAGGGGGATTTAAAATTCTTAACGTAATATGACATGCAAATGAATACAAAACCAAACGAATAACTCAGAGCACTGCACAAAGGTTAGCGAACTGCCTATGATACGCAAAAATGTTTCTTGTCCTTCTGAGCCAGACTCATTATTTTAGTCTACTGGTTTTTCTTTCACGTGGGCCTCCCTTCATTAGGCTGTCTTGTGGACTACAGAACAAAAAAACACAACCCAAAACACAGGAGAAAATGTTATGCTGGACCGCACTACAATGCTGCTTTGGCATCAGAGAGAGGAAGGTGGTGGCTAAGAAAGGAGTAGAAGGGAGAAAGCACTGTCTCTTCTTAGATATTTTTGTTTCCAAGGACAACAGCAGCCTTGGCCGAGTTCTTCTGGTCCACTGTCATAGAAAATGGTGAATCCTGCACCTGAGCTGTTCTTGTGAAAGCAGGAACCATGTAGCTGAAACACCTGGCAGAGAGGTTTCAAGTGAAGCACAGTTGCCACCCTTCGTTCTCCGGAAATCTGCAGAACTGATAAAACAAGCGTATTTGGCAATTTATTTCAAATAGCATTCTCTTCCCATGAGATGGTTTGGGGAATCCTTTATAAGACGTTCACTGGTGGCTTGTCCTCTGGAGGGCGTTTCTGTAAGAGAGGGAGCTCCGCAAAAGATACTGGGAATGTGGTAAAAAAGGATGAAAATAGAGTTTACTAAAAAGTTCCGTATTAACTAGAGGGTGCTTCTAGAAAAGAGAATGAGTTAATGGGATAACAAATGTGCTGACTCAGCATGTTCTTACATCTGAACATCGTGACTGACTTCTTGGGAGATTAACAGAAAACTGAGAGAAGGAAAACTGATTTGGTTATTTATATTGCTGCTCTGAAAACTATTTATTCTATACTTTTTAGCTCTTCACACAGTCTTCTTCTGTATTTTCCTAGACACCATGCTTTTACATTCCCTTTGATTTCTTGCTAGTTATTCTCCACTAATTTGATAAGCTACTCTCGAAAAGAGTAGCATAGGTGGAGTTATAGAGCGGGTAATGCCAGAGGCCAGAAAAGCAGTGATACTGCTTGTATTTGTCCAAATCATCCACACGATGTCTCCTATATTCTCTTCCTTTATTTTCAATTAATAAGAATAGGGTTGTTTGGAAAAGGAGTGAGGGTGTGCATTTCCAGGACAGGATCAGAGTACTGGATGCATGACAGTAAGATATGAATGGATGTTTATGGACAGGGGGGTGGAGCTTCCTTACAAGGAAGGAACATGTCAGCACTTTAAAATTAATTATATGAAACCTAAGCTGTTTAGCTGGAAATTATCCACAACAAGAGTCTGTTTCAGGCTACAATTTTTTCATATCAACAAAAAGGTTTAGTCCTTCCTCAGAAGACAGTTAGGTGTACATATGGGTGTTTAATAACCTAGGGAATAGAAAGCAAGAGGGAAACAATTTTTTGAAAATCCTTTCCTCTGAAGATCTTCAGTTTCTTCAGGCTCTGGGACAAAGTTTTTGATTGTGATTGCCAAGTTTATAATTTATGCCATGTCTATGAAATACCATCTGAGTCTCGTGACGTTACAAGTCTCTAAAAAATCTCTGCTTGAAATGAACATTGACAAATCTCAAGAGCCACTGAGTGAAGGAGGATCTTTCAGCTGAGTTTGGGGAGCCTGAACAGAGCATCCCCCTCCTGGAGCCTGGGCAGAGGGCTGGGGCCCTGAGCACCTGCATCCATCCTGCACAGTCATGCGCTTAGGGAGGAGAGTCAGGAAGATCAAAGAGAGGAGAGACTTTGACAAGCAAAGGAGACACAACAGGGAATAGGTAACAAGTGGGTGGTAACGATGGAGAGTAGGACCAAAATGAGACGCTGAGAAGGTGGGCTGGAGAGGCTGTGAACAAAAAGGGTGTGG
>NW_010420644.1:41365-44316 GCF_000710305.1 Buceros rhinoceros silvestris | reverse complement strand
ACAGGAAGAGGAATGAATGTGTCTGCAAGAAACTATAGCAAACATAGGACCCTCCATACCAGTGCTAGTACCTCAGACATTCCTTGTTCTCCTCTGGTCAGAAAACAGCTGTGGAAGTGTACTAGCAAGATGTGTGCTTACCCTCCCATGCAGCAGGAGACTCCGATTTGGATAGAGAATTTCTCATTTTAAAAGCCTTGCACTGAGTTCAGTTAACAGATACAGAGAATATGTGGTATCTCCCACAGAAACCATCTATAAATGTATGGGTATGTCCCATATCAGTATTTGCGATAGTTGTGGGACATTAATGTCATGAAATTGTGACCGGGAGGATACTGCAGAGCCCACAGCCAGCTGTTACAGTTTCCTTCTTTTGTCATGTTTTCTGCTGTGACTTGAGAAAATGAAGTACAAAAAATGCTGAATTAGGAGAAGATAGTAGTTGCCTCAACCAATATGCACAATTGTTCCTGCCTGGGAGAGAGGGGTAGGCTGGGGTCACTGTGACCAAGTCCTTTGTTTCTTGAGTGACTTGGATCAGAAGAGTCAGAGCAGGACAACAAAAATTTGCAAATGTATTTCCGTTTTGATGTGAAATCATATCTTTAGTAGAGTACAAGCCCTGGTATTTTTCAATGCTATGTTTTCAAGGACTCTCCGAAAATCGACAGCTTGTAGAACAAGACACGTTTATTCCCGGTACCATGTCATAGATGCTATCATAGTTCCCATAATAAAATTGTTCAAAAGCATATGAACTTCTGGCAGCTGTATTTCCTTTAGTAATGTCATAAGGCGGCAAGCTCCACAGTTCACTTCATATAGCCTATAAAAAAAAATACCATTTTATCCCTCTTAAGCCTTTGTGGCCTTTTCATCTCAAATGTGTCTCTCCTCATTTATTAGGAGATATGGGAAGCAGAGGTTCCCATGGCATTTAGTCTTTATAATTCATAATATAGATATTCTTTATAAGTTCTCCTTGTGGCTTCTCATTACACCGCTGGAGATACCTCAGGAAACTGAGCAGCTGCCTTAGTGGTTTTATCCCCACAATGAGACTGTAGTTGACTCAGATTGTTTGGACCCTGCACAAGCACACTTACTCTCATGCAACACAGCCCCTCCAGCTGTGACCTTGGACCTTCTTTTTTTTTTTTTTTCCCATTTCTGCCTGAAAAGACCAAAAGCATATTTTTACACTTGAATTTGATAGGTAAAAAATAGAACCACCAAGCAGACAGAGTTAAGACTGCTAGAAAATCTGAAGTAATTTTCTTGATGACTAACAATAGATTATAGATGGTGTAAAAAGCAAATTGCAGCATTTACAATGGCATCATTTTTCCATTTGATGCGTGGAAAACAGTAACTCACCACAGCAATAGGCATGTTTTGTATGTTTTTTTGGGATGCTGAAAAATGTAAACCCCTATCCTCAGGAATCTACTGTCCTTGTTATATTAAAAGATAATTCCAGAGGGTTTTTAGATAGAAAGCATGTCTTTAAAATGTGAATTTATTTTGCCATTTTTGCTGATTGGTTTATCTTTTCGCAACTACTAGTTTTCATTTTTTTTTTTAGCAGACATTGAGTTCTTTGATTTGAGCTCGTTCAGATTGCGAGAAGCTGCAGAACGCTGCTTTCTGTTTTGGCTCGGCATTAAAAAGATCTGTTTTTAAAAGGTTCCTTTTTAAAACATTTCTGTCTGCCTTAGATTTCTTAGTAGAATTGGAGGACCAGCTTCTTAAAATGCTCATTTTCCAATGTTTTCTGCTGTTATCTGTACTCAGAAATCTTTCAAAACTTTAGCTTTGCCTGTCAGGGTCAGGTAAGTTCCAAAATCTGAGTTTCACATCATTACGACCTGCCATCTACCAGCACTGCTGTGAGGAAGCGCACTCTTGCCCTCCTTTTTTGCCTTTCCCCCTGCCTACCCCCTTATTCGTGCCCCTTTATCTTACGCCAGCATTACTGGTCGTGCAGCCATGCAACGACCTGAATCAGAGAACCGATCTAGCTGAAAAATAACCGACCCTCCCACAGATGGTTAGCTTACAGCCAAACTGGTTCCCTGAGCCAATCCACCATATGGCTACATGAATCCCAGTGCCAGGACTTGAGCAGCTGGAGCCGAGAGGAACGATCCCTTCCGCAGCAAAATGAACGTCTGCCAGACTGAACTGGTCGTGAAACTGTCGCTGTAAGCTTCCATACCACAAGCTACTCAGGAACAGGCTCCTCGAACCTGCCCAGAGCAGCTTTCCGAATCAGTCACACTGCAGTGTATCTTTTACTGTTCCCTCTTGAATTCTCGTTTTGCTGCTTCATTCTGAGATGATTGCTTCTCTTGGGTCCTCATCAAGCAGAATGCTTGAACCCTTGCTTAGCTTTAAGTTCATATTCCCAATAAGTATGTGCTTCTCTTTAAAGGGGAATTTAAAATAACTTTATTCCCAGTTTGTGCAGCATTGGCTCTAGGACTCCCAGTCACTATGATGGTGAAGATGCTGCTGATGATAATAGGCTGTCATGATTATTATGTGTCTAAGCTGACCATCACAGATGTTCTCCCAGCAGTGGATGATGAAACAGAGCTTAATTCTGCTATCTTTACTCAAAATGAGTGAGACACGCTGTTCCAGTGGAGCCACCTGCCACGTGCTCCACCTCCTAAAGGAAGCCAAACGTATCCATGGAGGGTCGGTTGATCTGAACAAACTTTGGAGTAATAGTGTTTGCAGTGATCTGCAAGAGCTCTGAGGACTCACGGAACTCTGTCTCATTTGAAGTAACTTTTTCCGTATTGAAGGTTAAACCAGTCCTCTAGCAGACCCTACCCATGGACAGATGTCCTCTGTACTCACAAATAAGTATTAACTGCAGGCAGAGAAGGGGTGTGATCAGACTTGGATGTGACTCTTAGACTGTTCCCCAGTACAGCAAG
>NW_010420644.1:33067-41234 GCF_000710305.1 Buceros rhinoceros silvestris | reverse complement strand
CCAGGGACAGCACAGGTAGCTGCATGACACAGTCACCTTCTGAGTGTCTTTGCTGCCAGGATAGAGCGTGAAGATCCCTCCACCGTTCCGGATGCTGCTTGCCAATGCCCAAGGAATCCAATGCTGTTATCAGTCTAAGGAGCACAAAGGAGGGAAGCGCCTTCTCTAACGGCGTTTAGATCACTGGCATTTCAGAAACACCTAATGCGAGACAGATGGAGCCCGTCGTGCGCTGGCTGGCTTTCAGCAGGGGCTTTGTGATTAATTACCTGTGCTGGGAGCGAACAAGGCTCAGCCAAGGCTGGCTGCTCTGTCCCTGCTTTTGCACGGGACACTGAATGCTTATATTAGATTTCTGAGTATAGATAAGGTGCTGGGTAGGCATAGCTGGCTCAGTCAAGAAATAAGGTAAAAATGACATTTGCACAATTTTTCTCCTTTCTGCTTCAGACGAAATTGCCACTTTTTCTTCCCTTAATCTGCTCTGGAAAGTGGTTTGCAGCAGTTCACGGTTAAAATTGGACTAAGTAAGTCCTTAAGGGCTTATTTAGCAGCTGAATTAAGCTGAAATTACTAGGTTTCTAGTTGGCACTAAATTGTAGAATAAAATGTCTTCACTTCTCCCCAACTCATAGCAAAGTTACTTTTTTATAAAGATTCTTTATCTGAGAACATATTTCCTTTAGGCACCCCAGTTTTATAGCGTTCTATTTGTGATTTAATGCACATGGAGGTACATGTGTGTTACTCTTATAATGGAACCAGAGGGGGGAAAAAAGAAAATCTGTCCATCTGCAACAGTTTAGAGGGGAAGAGCTATTGTTTTCCAAATTTTTTTTCAGCCTATGGAAGTTTGCTTTTTGCTATCTAGTTGTTAGTAGAGGAGGGCAGGGAGTGGACTTCTCCATCCGAGGAACACAGATTGGAGAGGCGCTCTGACACCGGTATGTAAAAGGTTGATTGTGTAACTAATTGTCTAGAAAGACTCTATGAAACAACAGCTGGAGAAGATTAAAGCAGGTGGATTTGTGTTGAAGAGTCCTGCGTGTGCCAAAAAAAAGAGTATGGTGTGGGATTATCTTTCCTGGAATGGGTTCAGGAAAAAGAGCTCTCCTTCAATTAAAATACACCTGAGATCTTGATATGAAAGGCTATGAGTTGCTTACTCCTGTTTTCAATATCCTGAGTCAGAATTTCCAAGGGTAGAAGCCTACAGGAAGAGTTCAAAGGTAGAATATCCATGCAGGAATTGAATGCAGGCAGCTTCTCTGCTTATTGAAATCTTGCAGGAGTGAAAATCAGACATCTCGGAAGCGGAAAACGAACTTTGTTTCAGACAGCTGATCGTTTCATTGCCTCTTTTGCTGCCAGGATAAGGCTCTCACCTGGCATAAATAGCAAAGCCCTCTTGAAATGCACGGAGCTGTGCCAAGTAACACCCATCTGAGATCAGCCCTTCAGACATGTAGTCAGGATGCCTTCCTGCTGTCACGCTCCAGAGCAGCTCCTCCCTGAAGGCAGGTCTACAGCCCTAGCCTGGTGTGTGACAAAGCATCTCCCCAGTGGAGATGTCTCTGTCACTCCAAGTGGCTCTCTTGAAAAGCTTGTTGCTTTACAGAAATTACGAGCAAGCCAGTATCTCTTCTCATTTCTCTCTCTGTTGCCTCCTCTTTGTATTCTTCCTTAAACTAAACGGTATTAATTTTGAGTTATAAAGCCTTCTAAAAGCCTGCAGATGTTAATGAGCTAAAACTGGCAATACACAATAATGCATGTCAAATAAAAATATAATCAGCGTTTTTCCCAGAATTGCCAACACTTCAGAACTTCGCACTAAACCAAGTAATTTTTAAGTGGTGCAACCAATGTAAATTGCCATCGGCAGGTGGATTTCAGAGGCGGTAAATCTAGTTTTGTTGTACCATCTGGGTAATTAGTCCTGTATTTCAACAAAACCCCAGTGAGTTGGCTGTATGTTCCAAGCAGCGTGAAGATAACTTGTGAAATCTAAGAATCCTTTATTGTTTGGTTCCCTCTCTTTCTGTCCCTTCTTATTTTAGTTAGTAAAAAAATGTAGTGCTCTTAATAAGGTCATGCCCGACCTCAGCTGAAAACTCTGGAGCATTAGTGGGCTTAGTTCTAATGAGCTGAGGGTCAGTTCTCCCTGCCCAGGCTGTTTTCTCTCAACATATGCAGTGTCGTGGTTCACGTGTTTTATGGAATATGACTAATCTGGATATCCTGCATGCTGTGCTATAAGCTATTTGCACAGACTGTAAATCCCCAAGAATTTTGCAAACTAAGAATGTTTAAACAAATATATTTACTTTCTAAGGACCTGATCCTCTAATTAGTGCCGTACAGTTACATTCTTACGCTCAAGTAGATGCAGCTATATCACTCTAGCTCAAGGGTCCAACACTGCAGATTTTCACTCAAAAAATAATAAAGGATGCAAGATCACAGCCTCAAGAATCAAAGAAAACTGTTTTTAAATGCAATGTCTTTGCTTAAACATACCACAGTGAATTTGGACTAAGATCTGATTCTAAACTGAATTCACTACTCTTACGCTGATTTAATCTGCAGTGTAGGGGGGGAAATTGGGCCAATGAGACCAAAATAAACATTTTGCTCAGATCTGCCTCCATATCTGACCTTGGAGGGTCCCAAAAAGGGATGAAAAAGAGCATTGAAGTAGAGCTACAAACTTCAAGGGTTTTATTGCTCTTATCAGGACAGAGTATTAGATGGCTGCGTATATGATGCCTGTATGTGGTCCTTGACCACACAACTTAACAGGAGAAAGGGAAGTGTTGACACTTGGTAAAGAAATAGGTTCCTCCCAGCCACCCAGCGTGTGTAGCAGTCGTCTCCTAATGGGCTTTTTCTCCCTCCAGATATATGTGAGTGCTCTGATCTTTTATTTGGCTCTTTAATGCATCCCTCCAAATGAAATTACTATTCTGGGATGTTGCTAAAACATTCAAGTGTCTCTTTTGCATCAGCGCTGGCTGACTTGAAGTGAGTTCCATGGGGAGTCTCCAAAGTGGATCTTCTCATCACAGAGTGGTTGAGGATATAGATTTAGCACGACAAGCCTGGAAATGGAAGAGGTGTTCCAACATTTGGAGGGTTGCCCGAAACTCCTCTTTCAGCTCTAACGTTTCCTTTGCTGGATTCCCCTTCTTGCTTTGGAGTCTAAATTTCTGGTATCTAAAATAAGTAGAGACAAACTGATCAGCTCGGGGCTATGCACATATGGTTTGATAAATACCGACCCAAGGGCCTGGAATCCTGTGTGGCTGACGCTGTGTTTCCAGCTCTGTGGTAAACAGCTGAATAGAGAGGAGAAGGCAGCGAGTCTCAAACGGCACTCGCCAAGAACATCTGCATTTATGAAAACTTTCCCTAATTGAAAATCTAGTAGTTTCAAATGCTGGAGACGGAGAGTTTGGAAACTAGCTGCGAAGAGGGGGTGCGAAGGTGGTAAGAAGCAGCAGTGGTTTTGAGCCCCCAGTTCAGGTTACTATCCCACTCTCCTCCTTGTAATCTGGGCATTCAGGAGGTGCTAATAACCTCTCTACAAATTCTAACAATTTGTCATTTGTGACAATTCTGTCACTTCAGACACATTGCTCTGCGGTTCTTCTCTAACTCCCTTTCCTTGACATCTCCCCTGCCCCCATTTCTCCTCCTCCTTCAATATTTCCTCCTGGTTCTTTGAGATCTACTACACCAAAAATATTTTTGGAAATACCACAGACTATTGTTTTTATTAGTGACTGGAAAGCTTTGTAGTAGGATGCTTTTGTGTTTCATTTGTTTTCCTTGCTCTGGCACAGCTGTTTTTGTTTTAGCAGCATTAGAGAGATGGTTAAACTATTTGTGGCCTTTTCTAACCCAGCAGATCGCTTCCACTGAATGCTTTAAACTGAGTGACTGAAACTGTGACTAACAGGTTGTCTGCGTGGGCAGTTTTGTGCATAAAGTTACAAATGCACTGGTTTTATGAGATCTTTTAATTTGTTCAGCAAAACACTGATCACTGCGAAGCAAGTCCCGGTTTCCCTATAAATTTCCCAGCCAGAACATTGACAGAACCTTGACTTGGGAAGATACAGAACAGACGAAGCAGTAGATCTTGCTCAAACCTAAACGAACTCAGAAATGATTAATGGAAAAGAGGTTTACGTAGGTGCAGTGATCCCCACCTTAGCCGAGAGGGAATAGGAAGAAAAGCCACAGCTGGTGGTGGGGAAGAATGTGGTCTGAGGACAAACCCGTATCTGCTGAAGGTGGTATGTAGCAGCTACAAACGCCCAGTTGGCCACTGTGGTTACAAGGAGAAAGATGGGAAATAAGAAAGAGGCATCCGTCAGAGAAGGGTGACAGCAGGAAGTAGTAAATGAAGAACGAAGGGAACAAAAAGTAAAGTAAAATGGAAAAGTAAATGGAGAGTGACAACATAATACATCTGTGCAAAGGCACCTTAAAAGCAAAGGGAAAAAGAGAAAACAAATTGTACCGGTGGCTTCAGTGTTCATATCTGGTGACATAAGTGATATTGAAAGCATGGGCCAACAAATGGAAGAAAATGAAAGTTTAGAATATAAGTGAGATGTGTTGTGCTGGATTCCAGTCTTACCACACATTCCTACCGCCTCTGCTGGGCAGGCACAAGCAGCTGCACAGTGGTTAGGCTTAGAGAATCGATCTGTTTGACATTGGTTTGGCAATTTCTTTCTGTGAGGTCAGGCAGATGATGGACCTGATTCATCACGTGCCTGTGTGAGCCTAGGACTGGGACTGGGGAGGCAGTGGGAAACAGTGGAATATATCAACTCCCTGATTAAATATAATGCAAGTGGAGTGGAGAAAGAACATGCTACATCGCCTCCCTACAGTAATGTTGAGTGTGTCTCTTCCCTTTCGAATGCAATGTGTGGGGAAGCAACTGCGCTTGTCAGAAACCTCCTTAGTGACACTGCAAAAGAAAAAGCTGAGAAGACTTTTCAAGCACCTTTTTCTCTGCTGTTTTTTGTCCTTTTCCTTCATTAAAAATAAATTTTTCAGCTCTCCTGTCAGTTTTTCTAGGGGACGTATCAGTGGATTCATGACTGAGTAAGGCCAGGGACAATGCAGAGAACAAAACTTGGGTCTGAATGTCTTGAATGACTAAAGTCTATTGTCAGATGATGATACTAAGGTAATGATAGTACAATAAGAGAACGGAGAAACTGAGCAGCACTCAGCAAGGGATTAGATGTACATGCATAGTAGAGTAACTGGAGTTATGCTGAATGTTGGTTACAAACTGCAGAAGCTCAGACTTTGTATAGCAACAGTTTATCACATGCTTTTCCTCTGTAAAAAAATTGCAACAAAAGCATCAGTTTGAGTTGACCCAAAATGGAGTATTTTCTTCTCTAAGCTTTATTACAATCACAGATTAATAAAAAAAAAACCCCACCCCAAATGTGTATGCACAGAACTAGCTAAGATATAAGAGGACCCCTGTGGAATATTGTTAACAAGAAAAGATAGGCGTATACTGACATCTGCCTCAACATCTGCAGACTTTGGTTGTTTCCCTTTGTAGTGAATTATGTTGAGAAAGAACATATTCTGTTTACATGTCCTGCATCCACAGAGACATGCAACTGCTTCTCCGTAGGTGTGTGTGATTCAGAGGGCTATATTCAGCTCAGCCCAGCCCAGTAAAGGGCATTGTTCATGCATCTCCTCCCAGAAGACATACTGTTTCTGCTGGTGGGATGGCACCTCGGAAGCACGGGAATATCAGTTGTCTGTCCTCAATACTGTAATAATTAATGTAGTTGCCTTTAGCTCATTCCATGGTTCTCTTCTGAATCAAATAGCAACATACACGTTTCAGCCAAACTTTTTTAAATTGTTACCCACAGCTGTTTTGTGCCTTTTACCAGACTCCAGTGATCTTTGCACTGACCTCTCTCCTGACTGACTCGTTCCAGGGCTCCAAAGAGTGCGCCAGCTGGGGAAAAACACAAGGTACTTCAGGCGAAGACTGCATGAAATGGGCTTCATCATTTATGGCAATGACGATTCTCCTGTTGTCCCCCTACTGCTTTATATGCCTGGTAAGATAGGGTAAGTACTGAAAACAAAACTGTTGGCAAAACAAACACTATTCGAGTTCACGGATTATTTGGTATACACTATGAAAAATACATCACGTGTGTGGTAAGTTCTTCACAAGAGAAAATACACTGTTAGGTGAATGCATCATTTAATTACGTTCTGTTTAAAATTTGGCCCTAGATTTAATTTTGGGCCGTTCATGTGTCCAGGTTTTTTAAATTTCTCTTATCCTTCTTTAAGTTGCTCTGGAGTAACACTTCTGATAGCATTTTGAAATAATTTTTGGTTTGTTTTAATTTGTAATCATTAAAGAAGACGCATTGCCCTCGATGTATGAATTGTGCTACCAGTCAGCACTTGTGCACTGACTTGGACGTGCAGACCAGAAGTCAGTAGCAGCATCATGTAAGGGTTGAGCTGTAGAGAGTATTCACGAGCAACTCAGAGTGGCTCTGTGCTCTAGGTCCACTATACACCGCGCAAAATGTTCCTAAACTGACAGAGTAATTGTGAGGGCAAAGAAACCATCACACAGATTGTTTTATTGCTGTGGATGGGCAGGAACCCAGCTCTCACACCTTCCAGCTTCTTCTGTGCTTAGGGACTGTGAGCGCCCACACATTTGAATTGCACTCAAAGCCTTTCATTGACATAAATGAATGGTGTCCATTTTACAGCATTCTCTCTGCCGTTTCGCTGCTAGTATTTGACACCCACTTGGCTTTCATGAGCTGTTAAGCAGCAAAGAATCTCAGTCCTGCTGGTAAAGTTCTGGCTGTTACTGAATTCAAAGGGAATATTACCCCTCTCTTCAGCTGAACACAGGATTTTGCCCATTGTTGTATTACACTTGAATGTTTTCTCTCTGTGCTCTGTTTATTGGAGATAATTTACTTTTGGGTTTTTTTCTTCTTCTCTCCATAGGGCGTTTGCAAGACGCATGTTAGAAAAAAATATCGGGGTGGTTGTGGTTGGGTTTCCAGCTACTCCTATCGCAGAATCCAGGGCTCGGTTTTGTGTGTCAGCTGCACATACACGGGAGATATTAGACACGGTAAGCACAGCAGATGTCCTGCCAAAATTAGCTTCAGATGCAAAGGAGATTGGGAGAAGCTGTGTGTCTGTTACTTTGGATCTCAATAATTCATTTTTACATTTGTTTTTCTGGCCTTGTCACTTGATCTTTAAAGGCATTTCAGCCTTATATATTTTATTTTTTAAAATAAATTATGGGACAGTTAACTTGTTATGTTCTTCTATTTCTAATAGTGACCAAATCTGTCATCACTAATTAAGACCTACACGAAGAGCAGAGCAAGACAAAAGTTAAATGCTAGGTCAAAACTATCAGAGCAGGAAACCTGAAACGATATGGAAATAACTGAAAATCCAGTTTTCCATACCCTTATTTTCACTCCGCATTTCCACGTGTTTCTTGAGTTGCAGAATTATATGGGACAGCTTTGGGGGTACAGGTGGAAACTGCAAACAGTATTTGGAACCATTTGAACCTAATGAAGTTTAATTGGTGCTGTCTGGCCCATTCCAGTCTGTATCTTTCTCTGATATCAGAAATACCATTAAGAGTGTGTTGAGACTCCTGTCATAAACCTCCATCCCAATGCAGCCAGAAATGTGTTTAAAATAAACTCTCTGAATTTTCCATCTCCCTTTCTTGCCGAAGGTGGTTTTGGCCTGGCTTGATATACGTTCTTTCATCCTCAGAATAAGCCGATTTAGAGGCATGAAACACAGGGAGGCTTAACAGTGAATTTCAGGGTTTCTTTTTCCTTTCTTCGCACAAGTATGATGGTCTAAGCTAAGTCCCGTGAACATGGAAGGCATTTGAGTTAAAGACACCGCTCCTTCCTGCAGACAAGCACCTGTGCCTGCCAAGAGCCCCTGGCTCTCCATTTGCACCCTGAGATTCATGTGGATCTCGAGATCAGAGCCCTGTCTGGCTGACCAGCTCCCACACCAGTGTAGACCCCGCTCAAACAACATCAAAAAATCTGCCTTGCATGTGTGCAGCGTAAAATTCCTG
>NW_010420644.1:29307-32992 GCF_000710305.1 Buceros rhinoceros silvestris | reverse complement strand
TCCTGCTGTTCTTAAAGGTGCAGTAGTCATCAACAAGGTATAATTCCGTAAAGACAAGGTTGCATAGAACAAGGCATGGCTACGTGCTTGTGTTGTCATTGCCAGCTTTTGCTGTTTGAGGAGATTTTGGCTCATGCAGCTAGTAACAGGCGATGAAGTTGATCTGAAGATTAATCTCTTGAGGTTACTGCTTTGATACTCTTCCTCTCCCCGCACCCCCAAATGTCAAGCCCATTACATTTTTGGGCCATCTATGCATGTTCACTTCCTTCTATCTGCATGTTGCTGCTTCCTGGTACCAGTGAAGGTCTGAAACCCTCCCCAAACATCATTCCTGAACAGGCTTTTGGGAGTGGGATCATTGCCGTAGTCCTTGTGGCCATTTAAATGTCCTTACAGTATGGGGGAATGGAAATGCCCTGAGTTTAATTACTTACAGACGGAAAGTTTCTAGGAGAAACACTTCATTAATATGCCTTAACACAGGGTAACAACAGGTAACAAGCTCAATGAAAACTTTCCCCTTTGGCAAAATTTGTTTTGAATCTCAGCCTGGAACTAAAGAGAGGAAAGAGCCATGAAAGGGCAAGCTTCCAAGTATAACTTCCTTAATGACCTTGAAGATATCTCTCTGCATAAACGATTACTAAATTACTCCTTTTTGTTCTTGAGCTTGTTTTAGTAGCTTAGTAGAAACGGGCTCAAAATCAAAATTGCTGTTTTCTTCTCTGATGGCAAAAGGTTGGCTGCTCTTGAATGTGGATAAGATGCTGCAAAAAACCACTGAGCTACTTCTCTGTGGTATAGAGTTCCCTGGACACTTTTTGAAATCTACTGAGAGCTGGGGACACTATGCAGTAATTTGCGTTGCAATATTAATGCATTTTTACTCATGCCTGTGATATTAGTACAAAAATATAAGAGAGTGCACTAAAAATACCTTGAATTATTCAGACTATTTGTGATGACACTGATCAGCATTGTGGGCTGAGTCCCATCTAAGAAAATGTAGTGGTACCTCCATTCTTGGGGATCTATAAGGAAATATTGAAGTATTGCCTTACACATCTCTTTCGCACAAGCAGAGATAACTTTTTATCTGCATTATCTCCATATGCTTTTAGAAAAAGATCATGTTTTTTATCTATGCTTAATGTACTTGCTAATAAACCATAATCCAGGAGCAAATTCTCTTCTTGCTGTTATACATCTGTGACTGCACTGATGGTCACTAGGGGAGAATGAAAGCAAAATTTGCCCTTTTGCCTTTTCAATTTTCTTTAATTGATGCTTTTATGATCATCCTGTTCTGCTGTAAAATAGAGGTTACTAGAACCTCATTTCTTTTGCAAGAGAATTGACACAGTATAATGGTCTTACAGGTTTTGAATGCTCTGGATGAATTGGGTGATTTTCTACAACTGAAATATTCTCGATATTCCAAGTCAGCTCATCCTGAACTGTATGAAGAAACTAGGCTTGAATTTGAAGATTAAGTTTTCCAGCCATGAAGAGAACATTATGACGCTATGAAAGGGGCACAACCCGAAAACTCAAAAATATGAATGCAGTTCTTCCCTTCTAAGGACAATTTTTGTTTCTCAGATAACTGAAAGGAGGGGAAGCTCAGGCGTTGCATCTTATTGTATCAAATGTCTGTATTCAAGAGACTGAAATACTGATACAGATTTGCCTTCCCAGGGGATCTGTCCTTCTTAACGGTATTTTTGATGCAGAACAAATGCATCCATTGATCGAGTTGCTAGTGTACAGCTTTTGTTACGGCCCATTTTTATGAAAAGGCTTCAGATAGTCTTAATTGTGACTGAAACAATAAAGTTTAAAAATTTAATGTATTCCAGTGCAGTATGGGTAATATAGCTGAACTTCATCAGTGAGACCGCTTTTATCTGTTAAAGAACATAAATCAAGATGTTGGTGTGGTCTGCTACAGAGCAGACAGGAACCTTTTCAACTAAGTTGCCCTATCATACATTTCTCGAAGGACGGAAAATGTTAGAAGGCAGCTAATGCTGAGAGCAAGGGAAGTAGCCTGATCAGATCATGTACTTGAGAGCACGTTACGGGAAAGGGAAAATGCCTCCTCCGCTCTGCAGACCCTTTCTCGGCTGCTTAAACACACTGTAAGCTTCGTAATGTACAAAAATTTGAGCTTAGCCATCAACAGAAATGGTTTTCTGCTAACACATTTGATCTACAGCCTATCACATCTATCACAACGTAAGTTCTTCAGCAGGCTTGCTCTCTTTTCGCGTAGCAGTAGTAAATAATTTTAATAACCGTTTAACTTTCCCGTAAAAGCCTTGATCAAAACAGTCAGATACTTGCAGTTCACAAACTGCAGATGACATTTATGGGCCCGTTCCTAAGTTTGTTGAACTACTTACAGGCTTAATAAATTTGCTAACAAGTACATAATGCTGAAGCTGTTAGTTATACAGAACGCGAAGTTCAAGATACCATAAGCAGTTCTGCCACCTGTTGAATGGAAAACTCGGCCATTTCTACATGTGCTAAAGTCATCCCTGCAATAACATTTCTTGAAATACTCTAGCCTGTGTTACACGTGTCGGGTTGTTTTACTCATTGTTTACTTGAAGCCTTTTTTGAGTGGTTTGTTTTTCAAATACTTGATTATGTCATCTGAGGGGGAAGAGGTCCTTGTCCCCTTTTCCACCGCCCAATCACAAATGCTCAAAGGTACTTGAAGGAATTGTTACAGCCGGCAGTTTCCTGGCAATGCTTCAGCAGCGTTACCATCAGGCTTATGTGGCTGAGTTGCTTGAAGGAGATTGAAGGCTTTTTCCCTTTTTTTACAGCGTTGAAAAGCGGTTCTGCAGCTTTAAGAATGAACTCCAAGCCATTCCACGCTATCAAATGTCATTGTAAACACATCAGATGAGAGATGTTTAGCTTTCTGTTGCACAGATGTACCACACTTTCATGTTCTCTTGAAAGCTGTGGTGTAAACTTAACCCGCAGCTGCAATATTAGATTTAAGAACAGAACAATTAAATTGTGGAGTACCAATTACACTATATTACTCCCTGCTTGTTAAAGCAGCTTTCAGGATATAACAAGGCTGATCAGTTATAAGGGCCCATTTTTTTGCTGGATTTCTGTTGTTGTTGTTGTGCAAGTTAATAAAAATCCAGTGGTGCTATAACTTTAAGAATTGATTACAACGCATTCCATAATATCAAATGTCGGCTTTAGGAAATGTATATCAAGGGCTGGGGGAGGACTAAATGGTGTCATACGATTCTTCACTTCGGTAGACGGGCTTGAAAAACATTGCAGAGGTTCAAGGGAGCTGTGTTTGTGGATAAGAGCAAACCCAGTGTATAAATATTCAAATACTGAAGCACAAGACGAGGAGAAGTTGGGAAACATGGACTTTAAGTAACGTGGCAATTTGTGATGTACAGCTTTGCTGCATACGCACTGCTGAATGCACTCACTGAGAAGGAGATGGGCTGAGAAATTTCTGCAACCTGTTCGTCGAGGAAAATTCCTCAATTTGATATATTGCATTTTGATCTCTGCTGCCGAACATCTGCGGCCAGATCCTCAGCTGACTTCTGACCTTCCATCTTAGGGTATACGGCCGTAGTTTATATTTCAGCAAACGTTATTACACGTGCTGTTGCAGGCAACACGCTCT